>NW_027259000.1:2500-44255 GCF_045791955.1 Oncorhynchus clarkii lewisi | reverse complement strand
ACTTACTTGAGTCTATCAGATCACCTGCTGGTCTTACTGAGTCTATAGGAACATTAGCCTGCTGGTCTTACTGAGTCTAGGAACATTAGCCTGCTGGCCATACTGGATCGACAGGAACATTAGCCTGCTGGTCTTACTGGGTGGATAGGAACATTAGCCTGCTGGTCTTACTGGGTGGAAAGGAACATTAGCCTGCTGGTCTTACTGGGTGGAAAGGAACATTAGCCTGCTGGTCTTACTGAGTCTATAGGAACATTAGCCTGCTGGCCGTACTGGGTGGATAGGAACATTAGCCCGCTGGCCATACTGGATCGATAGGAACATTAGCCTGCTCGTCTTACTGGGTGGATAGGAACATTAGCCTGCTGGTCTTACTGAGTCTATAGGAACATTAGCCTGCTGGCCATACTGGATCGATAGGAACATTAGCCTGCTGGTCTTACTGGGTGGATAGGAACATTAGCCTGCTGGTCTTACTGGGTGGATAGGAACATTAGCCTGCTGGCCTTACTGGGTCGATAGGAGCATTAGCCTGCTGGCCTTACTGGATCGATAGGAACATTAGCCTGCTGGCCTTACTGAGTCGATAGGAACATTAGCCTGCTGGCCTTACTGGGTGGATAGGAACATTAGCCTGCTGGCCATACTGGATTGATAGGAACATTAGCCTGCTGGCCTTACTGAGTGGATAGGAACATTAGCCTGCTGGCCTTACTGAGTCTATAGGAACATTAGCCTGCTGGTCTTACTGGGTCGATAGGAACATTAGCCTGCTGGCCTTACTGAGTCTATAGGAACATTTGCCTGCTGGCCATACTGGATCGATAGGAACATTAGCCTGCTGGCCTTACTGGGTGGATAGGAACATTAGCCCGTGCTATTTAGGAGGGATATAACACCTGGCACAAATTATTGCGTAATTCTGTCTTTCCTGCTGAGGGGTGCCCTATACCTGTACCTGTGCCCAGAGGGGAGTAAAGATCTCATCCAGGCCTGTCTGTTAGACTCCAAGTACCTTGGGGAGGGCCCTGACCTTAAAGATCTCATCCAAGCCTGTCTGTTTGACTCCAAGTACCTTGGGGAGGGCCCTGACCTTAAAGATCTCATCCAAGCCTGTCTGTTTGACTCCAAGTACCTTGGGGAGGGCCCTGACCTTAAAGATCTCCTCCAGGCCTGTCAGTTTGACTCCAAGTACCTTGCTTGCTGTGGTAATAATCCTTCTCAGCATATTTCTCTGGCTGACAGTGGCATTGCCAAACCAATAAAACAATACAAAAAGTTAAAATACTCTCAATGAAAGATTTGTAAAACGGAGTCAGTATAGTACAGTCTACATTAAAAGATCCCAGCTTTTTGAGAAAGTACAGAAATACGACTTCAACTCCGACTCAGCTGTTCCACTGTTCCTTTCAGACCTTATTCCTTTGTTCCATGGTCTACCAAAACGCTGCAGGCGTGCAGCGCGGGAGACGAGGTGGAGTCCTGGTGAATCTGAGGATGAAGAGAAAATCTAACGGCGCTCCCCTTCGTGCTTTAGGAAAATGTCCAGTCACTCGAGAATAACATGGATGAGCTTCGTTTGAGAGTCTCCTATCAGAGAGACTGAAAAGCTACAATCTATTTACTGAGTGTATGTGATGAGTTTGAAATTATGTCCATTCTCAGAGTGACTTTTTTCAGCAGGTCACTGTGATAACTGAAAATTATGTTCCATTCTAGGAGTGACTTTTTCAGCAGGTCACTGTGAAAACTAAAAATAATGTTCCAATTCTAGGTGTGACTTTTTTCAGCAGGTCACTGTGAAAACTGAAAATGATGTCCCATTCTAGGAGTGACTTTTTTCAGCAGGTCACTGTGAAAACTGAAAAGTGCATCAACTTTGTTGTCAGTGTTAATTTAAATCTGGCTTCAATTTCAGCTCGATTATCGACGCCTGATGTCTTATTCATTTTTTTGCACATGGTGACTAAAGTTGTTTCATACTTCAGAAGGGCGGATGGCAAACATATAGTGACAGTTCAGAGTCTGTGGTTGTTGTTTGTCCTATGTTTGGCTTTTTTTTGTGTGTCCACTAGTTTTGTGGTGGACAACTCTTTGTCATCGTTCATGTCATAGGTACTATTGGAAACATCTGAGCTTCAAACCACTTCTGTTTTTCGGAGACAGACGTGAAGTTTTCGGTTGGACAATGTCTCGCACTGAAGCCAAAAATAATGGAGTGTAGCTGTGATTTAATGGAGGCATCTGTTACATCTTTTTTTTTTTTTTACATTCAGAACATGGCCTGTAATTGTCTCCAACTGCACTTTTGAGTCACATTATTTCTTCTGTTCAACATGTTCCCATTTCTACCATTGGACATTGTCTTGTAGTACTCACTGAAAATAAGGTTGGTGAAGTTCATCGCGCCGTGGGAGTCCACAATAGCAGGCAATAAGCCTTCCATTTTGTCCATGTCTAAGGGCATTTTTCAAATGTCTAATTGGTAAATCTGCATTTTGTTTTGTCAACTTGACCATGTTCATTAATGTAGTTTGATCATGCGAATCATGTATTTTGACTGTCTTTCAGCTTCATACATTAGCCCTAAAGGCATTATATCTCATTACTTTGCCATTTACATCTGAGTATTTGTGAGGTAAATCCCATTTAACAGACCTGTAGTGCTCAAATTGTATTAAATAACTGTCTCACAACGACACGTCCACAAGCTCTTTGAATTAGTTCCTGAGGTAATGTTTTGTCTTCAGCGTTTGGAACTTCTCGAACAGATCTGGAACAACACATTCCTGAGGTTATGTTTGTCTTCAGCGTTTGGATATAGGAACTTCTCGAACTGATCTGGAACAACACGTTCCTGAGGTAATGTTTGTCTTCAGTGTTTGGATATAGGATCTTCTCGAACAGATCTGGAACAACACGTTCCTGAGGTAATGTTTGTCTTCAGCTTTTGGATATAGGAACTTCTTGAACAGATCTGGAACAACACGTTCCTGAGGTAATGTTTGTCTTCAGCGTTTGGATATAGGAACTTCTCGAACAGATCTGGAACAACACGTTCCTGAGGTAATGTTTTGTCTTCAGCGTTTGGATATAGGAACTTCTCGAACAGATCTGGAACAACACGTTCCTGAGGTAATGTTTGTCTTCAGTGTTTGGATATAGGAACTTCTCGAACTGATCTGGAACAACACGTTCCTGAGGTAATGTTTGTCTTCAGCGTTTGGATATAGGAACTTCTCGAACAGATCTGGAACAACACGTTCCTGAGGTAATGTTTTGTCTTCAGCGTTTGGATATAGGAACTTCTCGAACAGATCTGGAACAACACGTTCCTGAGGTAATATTTGTCTTCAGCGTTTGGATATAGGAACTTCTCGAACAGATCTGGAACAACACTTTCCTGAGGTAATGTTTGTCTTCAGCGTTTGGATATAGGAACTTCTCGAACTGATCTGGAATAACACGTTCCTGAGGTAATGTTTGTCTTCAGTGTTTGGATATAGGAACTTCTCGAACAGATCTGGAACAACACGTTCCTGAGGTAATGTTTGTCTTCAGTGTTTGGATATAGGAACTTCTCGAACAGATCTGGAACAACACGTTCCTGAGGTAATGTTTGTCTTCAGTGTTGGGATATAGGAACTTCTCGAACAGATCTGCAACAACACATTCCTGAGACGTGACCATTATGATCCAATAGTCCTTTTAATTTATGTTCTAGTGAAATGATGTGAGGTTTTACGCTCCTTTGTCAATTGTAAGTTGATATGGATTTCTCTGTTATGAAAGAAACACAGAAACAAGTGAATGTGGCTGTAATGCCCGGGGTGTAGTGGAGAAAAAAGTCAGACGCAGGAATCAGAGAGTTCAGAGTTCAACGCTACTTCTTTATTCACCACACAGGTGAAAACGACGCCACAAATACCCCAAAACGCAGGGGAACTAAACAGTCCCGAACAACACACGTACACGAACAACCGTGACTTACAGGCGTGTACACGAGTACACATACTGTGATACAATCCCCCACACCCAGCAGGCGGGCCGACTGGATAATAAAGCCTAACTAATTAACCTAACTAAACACAGGTGTAACTAATAAACAGACAAAGGGGGGAGGGGGGGAGAAAAGGATCAGTGGCAGCTAGTAGGCCGGTGACGACGACCGCCGAGCGCCACCCGAACAGGAAGGGGAGCCACCTTCGGTAGCAGTCGTGACAGTTGCTTATTCCCTAGAACACCCAAATGTTAGAAGGATCTACGTCGTCATTTATTTATTTCATTTTTTATTTATCCAGGCAAGTCAGTTAAGAACACATTCTTATTTACAATGACAGCCTAGGAACAGTGGGCTAGCTGCCTTGTTCAGGTAAAAATAAAGTAAAAACAGATTTTTGGAATTTTTGCAAAATTTATTAAACATTTCAAACGGAAATATCACATGTACATAACTACTCAGTACTTTGTTGAAACACCTTTGGCAGAGATTACAGCCTCAAGTCTTCTTTGGTATGACGCTACAAGCTTCTCACACCTCTAAATGGGGAGTTTCTCCCATTCTTCTCTGCAGATCCACTCAAGCTCTGTCAGGTTGGATGGGGAGCATCGCTGCACAGCTATTTTCAGGTCTCTCCAGAGATGTTTGATCGGGTTCAAGTCCGAACACTGGCTGGGCCACTCAAGGACATTCAGTTGTCCGAAACCACTCCTGCGTTGTCCTGGCTGTGTGCTTAGAGTCATTGTCCTGTTGGAAGGTGAATCTTCGCCCAGACTGAGGTCCTGAGAGCTCTGGAGCAGGGTTTCATCAAGGATCTCTCTGTACTTTGCTCCGTTCATCTTTCCCTCGATCCTGACTAGACTCCCTTTCCCTGCCGCTGTAAAAACATCCCCACAGGATGATGCTGCCACCACCATGCTTTAGCATAAGGATGCTGCCAGGTTTAGACATGTAGCTAGGTATGAACCGGCATAATCCCAACTCATACTACTACCAATACAAACTGATTGTCATAGCTGTAGTATGAACCTGCAGGTAGCTAAAGCTAACCAACTAGGTTCAATGTTAGCTAATTAGTCAACATGAGGCTTTAACTAGCAATGCAAATGGCTCTGAGAGATGAATAATATTACTACACAGATCATACACGTAGCGTTAGCTAGCGAGACAGCCAGCTGACGTTAGCTAGCTAGCTAACAGTAAACTTTAACTTGCAATGAAAATTACTTTCTGACAAAATTTGAAACGCTTATCTGAAATCGTAGCTAGTCTCCCGTCACCCGTACACATGGATGAACGCGTCACAGACAGGAACCATTTAACTCTGTTTTGTTTGTAGCTACTTCTTATTCGGCCAGCGCTGTGTCAAGTCTCTCTGGTTCACACTGGTTCATACTGACCGTGGCGTGTGCAGAAAGTAGCCCATCACTTTTCCCCAAATGATCTGTCGATAGCGTTTAGCCTGCTAAATTCAGGGTATCAATGTTGTTGGGAAAAGTAGCAACACTTTTGTAGTTCTCGGTGACATCTTTCAAAAAACGGCACGATAGAAAGGACTGTCAACACATATTGAACAGCTCACGTTATAGACAGAAGCATGCTACATGACAGACCAATCCAAACTCATCTCCTGGCTTGTTCAGCCCATCCAATATGCCAGCCAATCATGGCTAGAGGTAAGGTTTCCGTCTTGTTCTGTGGCTAAACCAACTAGGATCGTAATTTAACATTGTTATTTGTATTTATGGATGGAAGTTTGTTATTTTGAAACTTCACATGTTCCAGAAAGTACATCTGCCAAAAAAACACATTTAGATAAAAAATAAATAATAATAAATAATAATAAAAAATAAAAGTTTACATTCAAATGTCTCTCCTGTGAGGTAGTGATGTGGTGACAGACACCTAGTTTCCTAGGAAACGAGTCACAAATGTTTTTCATAACACAAAAAAAAAATTATAATTATACAATGTTTGTTTAAAACATTCGCAAAAACTGTGCAGTTGTGCTGGTCGGTGAACCTTGCTGGAAAGTTGTGTGTGTGTGGGTGAACCCTCTCTATGTTGACATATAGTCTACTCAACATCCATCTGTTTAGTATCAGACTGTTCCCCTTTCTGCTGGGTTTACAGGGTTCACACAGCGTTGCCGGGACGTTGCCGGGGGGTTGCCGGGGGAAAACAGGAGACCTGTGGAAGGCCTCTATAACGCTTTCGCGTTAAGAACGACATGGCTTGTAAGCATGTTAGCCTGTTAGCCTGTTAGCCTGTTAGCCTGTTAGCCTGTTAGCCTGTTAGCCAGTTCTACTGTGCTGTCGTTTGTACTGGAATTTATTCTGCCTCTCCTCAAAATAAATACCTAGGAATAACAAATCAAACATTTAACCATCAAAACCTTCTTCTTCTTCGACTTTATTTGAACATCCTCAAATCACTGTGAATACAAAACACCAACATACAGGTACTTAAGGAGCAGATGGCCTACAGTGTACACACACACACACACACACACACACACACACACACACACACACACACACACACACACACACACACACCACGGTTGAGAGCGTTGGGCGAATAATAAAAAGGTCCCTGATTTGAATCCCCAAGCCAACTACGTATAACATCTGTCGATATGCTCTGGATAAGACTGTTTACTACTAAAATCATCCCTTTAAAAAAGTTACTTGTTATGAATTACAAGGTGTCCCCAACCTCTTGGCCTGAAGTTTGGGAACATTTTAATGTTCTCATTAATAATTGAATAAATCTTGCTAAAACGCTATCCTGCAAGACCATGCTGCTTAATATTAAATGAAAGTTATACTAAAAGTGCATGTCAAGAACAGGTGTTGAGACTTCCTCTCTAATTTAAGCTGAATCTGGGTGATTCTCTACCTCTCTCATTTAAGCTGAATCTGGGCAATATTCTCTCTCTCTCTCTCTCTCTCTCTCTCTCTCTCTCTCTCTCTCTCTCTCTCTCTCTCTCTCTCTCTCCACGATAGTGAGGGTTATATTCAAAGCATCACCCTGAGTGTAGTGGTGTGTGTGCCTTTTCACTGACTTTGTGAGTTTAGAAGATTTGAAGGCTGTTTTGAAGGTTGAACAGCAAAAAAGGAAGCTTTTCACATTCAATCTTTACTTTGCTCGTCTACTGTCTTTAGATAAAAGGCAGGAGACAGGTTAAAACCTCTCTAGGGGATGCTAGCGTCCCATCTGGCCAACATCCAGTGAGATTGCAGAGCGCCAAATTCAATTACAGAAATGCTCATAATAAAAATTCAGAAAACACAACATATTTTACATAGGTTTAAAGATTAACTTCTTGTTAAACCAACCACAGTGTCATATTTATAAAATGCTTTTCGGCGAAAGCATACCTAGCCCAGAACATACCTAGCCCAGAACATAGCCCAGTTGACAAATTATTACAAACAGTAACCAGCCAAGCAAAAGCGTTACAAAGCTCAGAAATAGAGATTAAATGAATCCCTTACCTTTGATGATCTTCATATGGTGGCAATCAGAAGACATTCACTTACTCAATAAATGTTCCTTATGTTCGATGAAGTCTCTTTATATCCAAAAACCTCCGTTTTGTTAGCGCGCTTTCTTCAGTAATCCACAGGCTCAAACTCAGTCAAAACAATCAGACAAAAAAATCTAAATTGTATCCGTAAAGTTCATAGAAACATGTCAAACGATGTCTATATTCAATCCTCAGGTTGTTTTTAGCCTAAATGATAATATTTCAACAGGACAACAACGTCGTCAATATAAAAGGTAAACAAGAAATGCACAAGAACCTGAAAAAACTCTGCATCACTTTAGGGTCCACTCGTTCAGACTGGTCTTACTCCCTCATTTATAAGAATAAAAGCCTGAAACGATTTCTAAAGACTGTTGACCTCTAGTGGAAGGCATAGGAACAGCAAATGGAGTCCTAAGTCAATGGATACTGTAATGGCATGGAATAGAAAACTACAAAACCAAAACCAAAACGACTTCCTGAATGGATTTTTCTCTGGGTTTCGCCTGCTAAATCAGTTCTGTTATACTCACAGACACTATTTTAACAGTTTTGGAAACTTTAGAGTGTTTCCTATCCAAATCTACCAGTTATATGCATATCATATCTTCTGGGCCCGAGTAGCAGGCCGTTTAATTTGGGCATGCTTTTCATCCAAAATTCCAAATGCTGCCCCCTACCCTAGAGAAGTTAAAGAATAATTTTGAAGCCTTGAGACATTTAAGACGTGGATTGTGTATGTGTGCCATTCAGAGGGTGACTGGGCAAGACAAAATATTTAAGTGACTTTGAACAGGGTATGGTAGTAGGTGCCTTTGAACAGGGTATGGTAGTAGGTGCCAGGCGAACCGGTTTGAATGTGTCAAGAACTGCAAGGCTGCTGGGTTTTTCACGCTTACCGTGAGTATCAAGAATAGTCAACCACCCAAAGGACATCCAGCCAACGTGAGACAGCTGTGGGAAGCACCAGAGTCAACATCAGCATTGGGACCAGCATCCCTGTGGAAAGCTTTAGACACCTTGTAGAGTCCCTGCCCCGACGAAGTGAGGCTGTTCTGAGGGCAAAAGTGGGGTGTAACTCAATATTAGTGAAGGTTTTCCTAATCTTTGGTATACTTAGTGTATCTTCAACAGTAAATAAAGGAATGACTGTGTCCCAATTGGTCCTGAACAAAAGTACTGCACTATTTAGGCAATAGGAACGCACTAAGTGTCTGTGATACTGCAGACTTCTGTTTAGAATTAAGAGGACAAAGTGCACTGAAAAATAAATCAAAATAAGTTCACTAAATAAGGAATATGGTGCCATTTGGGACACGAGCAGAACGAGAGAGAGCAAGCTTTCCCTTGACATGGTCATGACATGCCGTCTGTGGATACAGGGCCTGTCTTCCTGCTGACGGGCCCCAGAAAACACAATGCAGCGACATGTGTTTGTGTCACAAGACGGCCACGAGCCAACGCTCTGCTCTGGTGAAATAACAGGGCCCTTCCCTATATAGGGAATGGTGTTCCACATGTTAACTGTAAGTGACCCATCATGTTCTGTATGTTTCTGTTAGATTACGTTAGATGAGGCTCACAGAGGATGATGTTTCTATTAGATTACATTAGATGAGGCTCACAGAGGATGATGTTTCTATTAGATTATGTTAGATGAGGCTCACAGAGGATGATGTTTCTATTAGATTACATTAGATGAGGCTCACAGAGGATGATGTTTCTATTAGATTATGTTAGATGAGGCTCACAGAGGATGATGTTTCTATTAGATTACATTAGATGAGGCTCACAGAGGATGATGTTTCTATTAGATTACATTAGATGAGGCTCACAGAGGATGATGTTTCTATTAGATTATGTTAGATGAGGCTCAAAGAGGATGATGTTTCTGTTAGATTACGTTAGATCTGGCTCACAGAGGATGATGTTTCTATTAGATTACGTTAGATCAGGCTCACAGAGGATGATGTTTCTGTGAGATTACGTTAGATCAGCCTCACAGAGGATGATGTTTCTGTGAGATTACGTTAGATCAGGCTCACAGAGGATGATGTTTCTGTGAGATTACGTTAGATCAGGCTCACAGAGGATTCTAGTGATGTTTCTATTAGATAATGTTAGATCAGGCTCATGGAGGATGATGTTTCTTTTAGATTACATTAGATCATCAGCTGATGTACGAAGGGCTATATAAATAAATTTGATTTGATTTGATTTGATTTGATTTGATGAGGCTCACAGAGAATGATGTTTCTATTAGATTATGTTAGATGAGGCTCACAGAGGATTCTAGTTCTTCTCCAGTTGGAGCAGTTGGATGGTCCACCACTGAAAGCCCTGACGCTCTACGATGGGACGAATCTAACAAGACAACTAGACAACTAGACAACTAGACAAGTAGACAACGTATGTTAAGCTTAGGTTTGACATTTAAAGAAGCAAGAAATTGTAATTATTACTGAGTTTATAAACATGTTCTTCTTCATTTTACCTCTCCAAATGACTTCAGGACCGTCGACTGTCCGAGCCCCCAAGGAGCTTTCCCATTTACCAGAACCATGGAGTTTGGATCAGTCTGATTCTCTGTGCTCTGAGTTGGAGGGGGACGAGCTTGAGGTGAGGCTAAACCTTCCAAAAGTGTTGAAAATTACATATCTCCCATCTATAACACTGCACCGTCACATTTTCTCACTGTACAGTGTAACCTGTGTGTTTGCTTGTTTACGTCTCTGTCTCCTACCCTGTTCCCTTTAACTCTGCTCCTGTTCTCCAGGACCTAGTGGTTCGGCCCAACACCCAGACCCACCTGATGTCCTCCATTTCCTGTTCTCCAGGACCTAGGGTTTCTGCCCAACACCCAGATGTAGATCCACCTGATGTCCTCCATTTCCTGTTCTCCAGGACCTAGGGTTTCTGCCCAACACCCAGATGTAGATCCACCTGATGTCCTCCATTTCCTGTTCTCCAGGACCTAGGGGTTCTGCCCAACACCCAGATGTAGATCCACCTGATGTCCTCCATTAACTGTTCTCCAGGACCTAGTGGTTCTGCCCAACACCCAGATGTAGATCCACCTGATGTCCTCCATTATCTGTTCTCCAGGACCTAGGGGTTCTGCCCAACACCCAGACCCACCTGATGTCCTCCATTTCCTGTTCTCCAGGACCTAGGGGGTTCTGCCCAACACCCAGACCCACCTGATGTCCTCCATTTCCTATTCTCCAGGACCTAGGGGTTCTGCCCAACACCCAGACCCACCCGATGTCCTCCATTTCCTATTCTCCAGGACCTAGGGGTTCTGCCCAACACCCAGACCCACCTGATGTCCTCCATTAACTGTTCTCCAGGACCTAGGGGGTTCTGCCCAACACCCAGACCCACCTGATGTCCTCTATTTCCTATTCTCCAGGACCTAGGGGTTCTGCCCAACACCCAGACCCACCTGATGTCCTCCATTTCCTATTCTCCAGGACCTAGGGGTTCTGCCCTACTGTTGTATCAATATGTTTGGACCATGACAGTTTATAATCCAGGGTTACTCCAAGCAGTTTAGTCACCTCAACTTGCTCAGTGGCTTTATTACAAGATTCAGTTGAGGTTTAGGGTTTAGTGAATGATTTGTCCCAAATTCAATGCTTTTAGTTTTGGAAATATTTAGGAATAACTTATTTCTTGCCATCCATTCTGAAACTAACTGCAGCTCTTAGTTAAGTGTTGCAGTCATTTCAGTCGCTGTGGTAGATGACATGTACAGTGTTGAGTCATCCGCATACATAGACACACTGGCTTTACTCAAAGCATGTCGTTAGTATCCACCAAACCCAGTATCATCCATCGGACTGCCAGATGTTGAAGAGTGATTAATCACTCCAGAGAACGCGTTTTCACTGCTCCAGAGCGCAATGGCGGCGAGCTTTAAAGCGCATGCATAGGCCAAACGTAAAGTTTGCTGAAGGAGGAATAATGGTCTGGGGCTGTTTTTCATCTAACAGTGGATGTACAAATGTACAGTCTAAGTATATCTAAATGCAGAAAGATTAACAGAGAACCCTGACAAATAACCTCGTGTTCTATACAGAACCCTGACAAACAGCCTTGTGTTCTATACAGAATACTGACAAACGACCTTGTGTTCAATACAGAACCCTGACAAACGACCTTGTGTTCTATACAGAACCCTGACAAACGACAGTGTTCTACACAGAACCCTGACAAACAACCTCGTGTTCTATACAGAACCCTGACAAACGGCCCATGTTCTATACAGAACCGTGACAAACGACCTCGTGTTCTATACAGAACCCTGAAAAATGACCTCGTGTTCTATACAGACCCCTGACAAACGACCTCGTGTTCTATACAGAACCCTGACAAAAGACCTCGTGTTCTACACAGAACCCAAACAAATTGCCTTGTGTTCTATACAGAACCCTGACAAACGACCTTGTGTTCTATACAGAACCCTGACAAATGGCCCCATGTTCTATACAAAACCCTGACAAACGGCCCGTGTTCTATACAGAACCCTGACAAACGTCCCGTGTTCTATACAGAACCCTGACAAACGGCCCGTGTTCTATAAGTATACCCTGACAAACGGCCTTGTTTTCTATATAAAACCCTGACAAACAGCCTCAAGTTCTATACAGAACCCTGACAAACGGCCCCATGTTCTATACAGAACCCTGACAAACGGCCTCATGTTCTATACAAAACCCTGACAAACGGCCCCATGTTCTATACAGAACCCTGACAAACGACATCGTGTTCTATACAGAACCCTGACAAACGGCCCCATGTTCTATACAGAACCCTGACAAACGGCCTCATGTTCTATACAAATCCCTGACAAACGGCCTCATGTTCTATACAAAACCCTGACAAACGGCCTCATGTTCTATACAGAACCCTGACAAACGGCCTCGTGTTCTATACAGAACCCTAACAAACGGCCTTGTGTTCTATACAGAACCCTGACAAACGGCCTCGTGTTCTATACAGAACCCTAACAAACGGCCTCCTGTCAACCATTCATATGAATATGAAAGGTAACAAGGGGAAGAGGGTCTCTGAGTTCAAATTACAACCTATTACGTGACGTTGGAATACCTTCTCGAGCTTTCGTAATTTAAAATAAGGGTTCAATTAAAAAAATATTCTCTAGATCATTTTGCTTTTCCCACTTTACAGCAACTGTGAGTCTTGGGGACACAAAGTCTACAGAGACAGAAACACTACAGGCAATGTCAACCTGCCTGAAGTATGTACCTGACTGCAAGGGGGGCAGTGGGAGGGCCAATGAGGATGGGGATGAGAAGGGGGCAGTGGGAGGGCCAATGAGGAAGGGGATGAGAAGGGGGCAGTGGGAGGGCCAATGAGGAAGGGGATGAGAAAGGGGCAGTGGGAGGGCCAATGAGGAAGGGGGTGAGAAGGGGGCAGTGGGAGGGCCAATGAGGAAGGGGGTGAGAAGGGGGCAGTGGGAGGGCCAATGAGGAAGGGGGTGAGAAGGGGGCAGTGGGAGGGCCAATGAGGAAGGGGATGAGAAGGGGGCAGTGGGAGGGCCAATGAGGAAGGGGGTGATAGAGTTGTTAGGAAGTTAAAGTCAACAAAGCCTGTTCCGTCGTTTTACAGTTTATTATCAATCTAATCTGTGTTTCCACAAGCCTGTGCCAGAAAGGTTTTTTACAAATATTTTTTTATAGATTTTTGGGCGATTGCACATCCATTTTGTGATGCAATAAATACATTTTGCCATTTTTTTTTGATGGACAAAGGTTTACATAACGCTTTCCAAGACACTCCTTTAATATGAATTGTGTTCCACAGAATGACAACAGCCGACAGCAGAATAGGCCTTAACTCTGTAAAAATACATTCTGCACATGAGCAGAAATCTACATATCAGGGTGCTTTTCAAGAGTTTTTTCCCTTAGTTCTCATCCTTATTTAACGTAAAGAAGTTTACATCACAAAATGGCAACTACTTCTAAACATCTAATCAACACACTTCATGGACTGGTGATAATCCCTGTTGAGTTTATGGACTGGAGATAATCCCTGTTGAGTTTATGGATGGGTGATAATCCCTGTTGAGTTTATGGACTGGGTGATAATCCCTGTTGAGTTTATGGACTGGTGATAATCCCTGTTGAGTTTATGGATGGGTGATAATCCCTGTTGAGTTTATGGACTGGTGATAATCCCTGTTGAGTTTATGGACTGGTGATAATCCCTGTTGAGTTTATGGACTGGTGATAATCCCTGTTGAGTTTATGGACTGGTGATAATCCCTGTTGAGTTTATGGACTGGTGATAATCCCTGTTGAGTTTATGGACTGGTGATAATCCCTGTTGAGTTTATGGACTGGTGATAATCCCTGTTGAGTTTATGGACTGGTGATAATCCCTGTTGAGTTTATGGACTGGTGATAATCCCTGTTGAGTTTATGTTCTGGTCAAATCAGATCACAATGTGTTCTCAACCTCACTCCAAACTCACTCCAATATTTACATCTCGTCGAGTATAGTTTACAAACTCGATAGTACAGAGAAAAAAAACATCTCGGTGACCAACGTCTCAACCAAATATTACCCACATTTACATGTTGAAATGCCCAGTGGGGTATTTTTAAACATTTTTTTTGCTAGGTAGTTGATGTTAGCCAGGGCTAGTCTGCTGTACCTACGCCAATACTCTGGTATTTCTCCTTCTAAATCTTAGCCTCAGTATTTTAAAAAGGTGAGCCAACATGTTTTCATCGTTTATTATGCCATGACTGATCAAACATTTCCCCATTTTCTCTCTTGTCTATTGCAGACATACTGTGTAGTGAGCAATATGTTTGGAACATCGAAACGCAATACAGTACAATCACAGTATCGAATCGTACAGAGAGAGGACAGACAGAGAGAGGACAGCAGTACGGGAATAAATAGGACAGACAGAGAAATGACAGACAGAGAGGACAAACAGAGAGGACAAACAGAAAGGACATACATAAAGGACAGACAGACAGGACAGACAGAGAGGACAGACAGAAAGAGAGGACAGACAGAGAGGACAGAGAGAGAGGACAGACAGAGAAGACAGACAGAGAAGACAGACAGAGAGGACAGACAGACAGAGAGGACAGACAGAGAGAACAGATAGAGAGGACAGACAGACAGAGAGGACAGACAGAGAGGACAAACAGAAATGACAGACAGAAAGGACAGACAGACAGGACAGACAGAGAGGACAGACAGAAAGAGAGGACAGACAGAGAGGACAGACAGAGAGGACAGAGAGAGAGGACAGACAGAAAGAGAGAGGACAGACAGAGAGGACAGACAAAGAGGACAGACAAAGAGGACAGACAGAAAGAGAGAAGACAGACAGAGAGGGCAGAAAGAGAGAAGACAGACAGAGAGGACAGATGGAGAGGACAGACAGAAAGAGAGGACAGACAGAGAGGACAGACAGAGAGGACAGACAAAGAGGACAGACAAAGAGGACAGACAGAAAGAGAGAGGACAGACTGAGAGGACAGACAGAGAGGACAGACAGAAAGAGAGAAGACAGACAGAGAGGACAGACAGAGAGGACAGACAGAGAGGACAGACGGAGAGGACAGACAGAAAGAGAGAGGACAGACAGAGAGAGAGAGAGGACAGACAGAGAGAGGACAGACAGAGAGAGAAAACAGAAAGAGAGAGGACAGACAGAAAAAGGACAGACAGAGAGAGGACAGACAGAGATGATAGACAGAGAGCATACATAGAGACTATTAGATACAGAGAAAAGAGACAACATTATCTAACCTTGAAGACCCTGACCAATCGCTAACCTCTGAAATCAAACACAGAAGCAATGAAACGTTTTTTTGGGGGGTGAAAATGACAAGCACAAGGGGAAACTGTCACCTTAAATGAGTGCCTTGTCTTCACATTCAGTTCCATTGTGAAGAAAACAATGGCTGGTATCAATCTAGTCACATCTGGTTTCGGTGTACCAGAGTTTAAACTGATCTTGCTGATTCATTGTGAGGAGAAAAAAAGAAGTTATATCGTACAGTCTAAGAAACTACAACAGACCAAACCATTCCTCAACGGGACCTTCCACTGCTGCAACGGAGAGAAACATTTCAGCAATTACGGCCAACAACTTGGTTCTGTTTACTGATTTGTTGAGTTGTCTTGCTGTTAACGGCAGCAGGCATCAAACCAGGAACTATAGAACAGACACACACACACACACACACACACACACACACACACACACACACACACACACACACACACACCCACGTGACCTCGTTACCGTGGCGTTGTTTTGACATCTCCATTTCCCTGTAGGATTCATGTCATTGTTTCCTCGAACTTTTTAAATTATTTTACATTTTCTCTCCCCTTTTTGGTGTTTATCTTTGTTTATTTTTATCCTTGAAACAGAATCCTGGAACAGTCAGGTTAGAGATATTTCTCTTTTTCAAGGGCTAGAAAGTGTCCTTCATTTTCTTCCCCCCTGCGAGGTCGTTCAGGGTTGTTGTTGACCGCTGTTTAACACAATCTCATTCCAAAGGAGAGGACGTGTCTTCATTTGTCCAGTTAATCAACGGTCTTGTCACTGACAGTCTCCCTTCACGACACTGTCCTTTTTAATAATTTCTTCTCCTAGGGAGATCAGAGTTCATGGCTAGGTGTTCTAGAACTATTATAGACAATATGGAGGTGTTCTAGAACTATTATAGACCATATGGAGGTGTTCTAGAACTATTATAGACCATATGGAGGTGTTCTAGAACTATTATAGACCATATGGAGGTGTTCTAGAACTATTATAGACCATATGGAGGTGTTCTAGAACTATTATAGACCACATGGAGGTGTTCTAGAACTATTATTGACCATATGGAGGTGTTCTAGAACTATTATAGACCACATGGAGGTGTTCTAGAACTATTATAGACCATATGGAGGTGTTCTAGAACTATTATAGACCACATGGAGGTGTTCTAGAACTATTATAGACCATATGGAGGTGTTCTAGAACTATTATAGACCACATGGAGGTGTTCTAGAACTATTATAGACCACATGGAGGTGTTCTAGAACTATTATAGACCACATGGAGGTGTTCTAGAACTATTATAGACCATATGGAGGTGTTCTAGAACTATTATAGACCATATGGAGGTGTTCTAGAACTATTATAGACCATATGGAGGTGTTCTAGAACTATTATAGACCATATGGAGGTGTTCTAGAACTATTATAGACCATATGGAGGTGTTCTAGAACTATTATAGACCACATGGAGGTGTTCTAGAACTATTATAGACCATATGGAGGTGTTCTAGAACTATTATAGACCACATGGAGGTGTTCTAGAACTATTATAGACCATATGGAGGTGTTCTAGAACTATTATAGACCACATGGAGGTGTTCTAGAACTATTATAGACCACATGGAGGTGTTCTAGAACTATTATAGACCATATGGAGGTGTTCTAGAACTATTATAGACCATATGGAGGTGTTCTAGAACTATTATAGACCATATGGAGGTGTTCTAGAACTATTATAGACCATTTGGAGGTGTTCTAGAACTATTATAGACCACATGGAGGTGTTCTAGAACTATTATAGACCATATGGAGGTGTTCTAGAACTATTATAGACCATATTGAGGTGTTCTAGAACTATTATAGACCACATGGAGGTGTTCTAGAACTATTATAGACCACATGGAGGTGTTCTAGAACTATTATAGACCACATGGCGGTGTTCTAGAACTATTATAGACCATATGGAGGTGTTCTAGAACTATTATAGACCACATGGAGGTGTTCTAGAACTATTATAGACCATATGGAGGTGTTCTAGAACTATTATAGACCATATGGAGGTGTTCTAGAACTATTATAGACCATATGGAGGTGTTCTAGAACTATTATAGACCATATGGAGGTGTTCTAGAACTATTATAGACCACGTGGAGGTGTTCTAGAACTATTATAGACCATATGGAGGTGTTCTAGAACTATTATAGACCATATGGAGGTGTTCTAGAACTATTATAGACCACATGGAGGTGTTCTAGAACTATTATAGACCATATGGAGGTGTTCTAGAACTGTTATAGACAATATGGAGGTGTTCTAGAACTATTATAGACAATATGGAGGTGTTCTAGAACTATTATAGACCACATGGAGGTGTTCTAGAACTATTATAGACCATATGGAGGTGTTCTAGAACTATTATAGACCACATGGAGGTGTTCTAGAACTATTATAGACCACATGGAGGTGTTCTAGAACTATTATAGACCACATGGAGGTGTTCTAGAACTATTATAGACCATATGGAGGTGTTCTAGAACTATTATAGACCATATGGAGGTGTTCTAGAACAATTATAGACCATATGGAGGTGTTCTAGAACTATTATAGATCATATGGAGGTGTTCTAGAACTATTATAGACCATATGGAGGTGTTCTAGAACTATTATAGACCACATGGAGGTGTTCTAGAACTATTATAGACCACATGGAGGTGTTCTAGAACTATTATAGACCACATGGAGGTGTTCTAGAACTATTATAGACCATATGGAGGTGTTCTAGAACTATTATAGACCACATGGAGGTGTTCTAGAACTATTATAGACCATATGGAGGTGTTCTAGAACTATTATAGACCATATGGAGGTGTTCTAGAACTATTATAGACCATATGGAGGTGTTCTAGAACTATTATAGACCATATGGAGGTGTTCTAGAACTATTATAGACCATATGGAGGTGTTCTAGAACTATTATAGACCATATGGAGGTGTTCTAGAACTATTATAGACCACATGGAGGTGTTCTAGAACTATTATAGACCACATGGAGGTGTTCTAGAACTATTATAGACCATATGGAGGTGTTCTAGAACTATTATAGACCACATGGAGGTGTTCTAGAACTATTATAGACCATACAGAGGTGTTCTAGAACTATTATAGACCATATGGAGGTGTTCTAGAACTATTATAGACAATATGGAGGTGTTCTAGAACTATTATAGACCATATGGAGGTGTTCTAGAACTATTATAGACCACATGGAGGTGTTCTAGAACTATTATAGACCATATGGAGGTGTTCTAGAACTATTATAGACCATATGGAGGTGTTCTAGAACTATTATAGACCACATGGAGATGTTCTAGAACTATTATAGACCATACAGAGGTGTTCTAGAACTATTATAGACCATATGGAGGTGTTCTAGAACTATTATAGACCACATGGAGGTGTTCTAGAACTATTATAGACCATATGGAGGTGTTCTAGAACTATTATAGACAATATGGAGGTGTTCTAGAACTATTATAGACAATATGGAGGTGTTCTAGAACTATTATAGACCACATGGAGGTGTTCTAGAACTATTATAGACCATATGGAGGTGTTCTAGAACTATTATAGACCACATGGAGGTGTTCTAGAACTATTATAGACCATATGGAGGTGTTCTAGAACTATTATAGACCACATGGAGGTGTTCTAGAACTATTATAGACCATATGGAGGTGTTCTAGAACTATTATAGACCATATGGAGGTGTTCTAGAACAATTATAGACCATATGGAGGTGTTCTAGAACTATTATAGACCATATGGAGGTGTTCTAGAACTATTATAGACCATATGGAGGTGTTCTAGAACTATTATAGACCACATGGAGGTGTTCTAGAACTATTATAGACCACATGGAGGTGTTCTAGAACTATTATAGACCACATGGAGGTGTTCTAGAACTATTATAGACCATATGGAGGTGTTCTAGAACTATTATAGACCATATGGAGGTGTTCTAGAACTATTATAGACCATATGGAGGTGTTCTAGAACTATTATAGACCATATGGAGGTGTTCTAGAACTATTATAGACCATATGGAGGTGTTCTAGAACTATTATAGACCATATGGAGGTGTTCTAGAACTATTATAGACCACATGGAGGTGTTCTAGAACTATTATAGACCATATGGAGGTGTTCTAGAACTATTATAGACCATATGGAGGTGTTCTAGAACTATTATAGACCACATGGAGGTGTTCTAGAACTATTATAGACCATATGGAGGTGTTCTAGAACTATTATAGACCATATGGAGGTGTTCTAGAACTATTATAGACCACATGGAGGTGTTCTAGAACTATTATAGACCACATGGAGGTGTTCTAGAACTATTATAGACCATATGGAGGTGTTCTAGAACTATTATAGACCACATGGAGGTGTTCTAGAACTATTATAGACCACATGGAGGTGTTCTAGAACTATTATAGACCACATGGAGGTGTTCTAGAACTATTATAGACCATATGGAGGTGTTCTAGAACTATTATAGACCATATGGATGTGTTCTAGAACTATTATAGACCATATGGAGGTGTTCTAGAACTATTATAGACCACATGGAGGTGTTCTAGAACTATTATAGACCACATGGAGGTGTTCTAGAACTATTATAGACCATATGGAGGTGTTCTAGAACTATTATAGACCATATGGAGGTGTTCTAGAACTATTATAGACCACATGGATGTGTTCTAGAACTATTATAGACCATATGGAGGTGTTCTAGAACTATTATAGACAATAAGGAGGTGTTCTAGAACTATTATAGACAATATGGAGGTGTTCTAGAACTATTATAGACCACATGGAGGTGTTCTAGAACTATTATAGACCATATGGAGGTGTTCTAGAACTATTATAGACCACATGGAGGTGTTCTAGAACTATTATAGACCACATTGAGGTGTTCTAGAACTATTATAGACCACATGGAGGTGTTCTAGAACTATTATAGACTATATGGAGGCGTTCTAGAACTATTAAAGACCATATGGAGGTGTTCTAGAACTATTATAGACCATATGGAGGTGTTCTAGAACTATTATAGACCATATGGAGGTGTTCTAGAACTATTATAGACCATATGGAGGTGTTCTAGAACTATTATAGACCATATGGAGGTGTTCTAGAACTATTATAGACCACATGGAGGTGTTCTAGAACTATTATAGACCACATGGAGGTGTTCTAGAACTATTATAGACCATATGGAGGTGTTCTAGAACTATTATAGACCACATGGAGGTGTTCTAGAACTATTATAGACCATATGGAGGTGTTCTAGAACTATTATAGACCATATGGAGGTGTTCTAGAACTATTATAGACCATATGGAGGTGTTCTAGAACTATTATAGACCATATGGAGGTGTTCTAGAACTATTATAGACCACATGGAGGTGTTCTAGAACTTTTATAGACCATATGGAGGTGTTCTAGAACTATTATAGACCATATGGAGGTGTTCTATAACTATTATAGACCACATGGAGGTGTTCTAGAACTATTATAGACCATATGGAGGTGTTCTAGAACTATTATAGACCATATGGAGGTGTTCTAGAACTATTATAGACCATATGGAGGTGTTCTAGAACTATTATAGACCATATGGAGGTGTTCTAGAACTATTATAGACCACATGGAGGTGTTCTAGAACTATTATAGACCATATGGAGGTGTTCTAGAACTATTATAGACCATATGGAGGTGTTCTAGAACTATTATAGACCATATGGAGGTGTTCTAGAACTATTATAGACCATATGGAGGTGTTCTAGAACTATTATAGACCATATGGAGGTGTTCTAGAACTATTATAGACCATATGGAGGTGTTCTAGAACTATTATAGACCATATGGAGGTGTTCTAGAACTATTATAGACCATATGGAGGTGTTCTAGAACTATTATAGACCACATGGAGGTGTTCTAGAACTATTATAGACCACATGGAGGTGTTCTAGAACTATTATAGACCACATGGAGGTGTTCTAGAACTATTATAGACCATATGGAGGTGTTCTAGAACTATTATAGACCATATGGAGGTGTTCTAGAACTATTATTGACCATATGGAGGTGTTCTAGAACTATTATAGACCATATGGAGGTGTTCTAGAACTATTATAGACCATATGGAGGTGTTCTAGAACTATTATAGACCATATGGATGTGTTCTAGAACTATTATAGACCATATGGAGGTGTTCTAGAACTATTATAGACCATATGGAGGTGTTCTATAACTATTATAGACCATATGGAGGTGTTCTATAACTATTATAGACCATATGGAGGTGTTCTAGAACTATTATAGACCATATGGATGTGTTGTAGAACTATTATAGACCATATGGAGGTGTTCTAGAACTATTATTGACCATATGGAGGTGTTCTAGAACTATTATAGACCATATGGAGGTGTTCTAGAACTATTATAGACCATATGGAGGTGTTCTAGAACTATTATAGACCACATGGAGGTGTTCTAGAACTATTATAGACCATATGGAGGTGTTCTAGAACTATTATAGACCACATGGATGTGTTCTAGAACTATTATAGACCATATGGAGGTGTTCTAGAACTATTATAGACCATATGGAGGTGTTCTATAACTATTATAGACCATATGGAGGTGTTCTAGAACTATTATAGACCATATGGAGGTGTTCTAGAACTATTATAGACCATATGGATGTGTTCTAGAACTATTATAGACCATATGGAGGTGTTCTAGAACTATTATTGACCATATGGAGGTGTTCTAGAACTATTATAGACCATATGGAGGTGTTCTAGAACTATTATAGACCATATGGAGGTGTTCTAGAACTATTATAGACCACATGGAGGTGTTCTAGAACTATTATAGACCATATGGAGGTGTTCTAGAACTATTATAGACCATATGGATGTGTTCTAGAACTATTATAGACCATATGGAGGTGTTCTAGAACTATTATAGACCACATGGAGGTGTTCTAGAACAATATCTACCCATGGATTTTAAACATTTTCCTTTTTTTTGGGGGGGGGGGGGGGATATCTGTACTTTATTTTTGATAACTTTTACTTCACCACATTCCTAAAGAAAAGTATTAACTTTTTACTCCGTACATTGTCCCTGACACCCATAAGTACTCGCCACATTTTGAATGCTCAGCAGGACAGGAAAATGGTCTAATTCACACACTTATGAAGAGGACATCCCTGGTCGACCCTACTGCCTCTGATCTGGAGGACTCACTAAACAGAGAACATCCCTGGTCATCCCTTCTAGCCTCTGATCTGGAGGACTCACTAAACAGAGAACATCCCTGGTCATCCCTACTGCCTCTGATCTGGAGGACTCACTAAACAGAGAACACCCCTGGTCATCCCTACTGCCTCTGATCTGGAGGACTCACTAAACAGAGAACATCCCTGGTCATCCCTACTGCCTCTGATCTGGAGGACTCACTAAACAGAGAACATCCCTGGTCATCCCTACTGCCTCTGATCTGGAGGACTCACTAAACAGAGAACATCCCTGGTCATCCCTTCTAGCCTCTGATCTGGAGGACTCACTAAACAGAGAACATCCCTGGTCATCCCCACTGCCTCTGATCTGGTGGACTCACTAAACAGAGAACATCCCTTGTCATCCCTACTGCCTCTGATCTGGTGGACTCACTAAACAGAGATCATCCCTGGTCATCCCTACTGCCTCTGATCTGGAGGACTCACTAAACAGAGAACATCCCTGGTCGTCCCTACTGCCTCTGATCTGGTGGACTCACTAAACAGAGAACATCCCTGGTCATCCCCACTGCCTCTGATCTGGTGGACTCACTAAACAGAGAACATCCCTGGTCATCCCTACTGCCTCTGATCTGGAGGACTCACTAAACAGAGAACATCCCTGGTCATCCCTACTGCCTCTGATCTGGAGGGCTCACTAAACAGAGAACATCCCTGGTCATCCCTACTGCCTCTGATTTGGAGGACTCACTAAACAGAGAACATCCCTGGTCATCCCTACTGCCTCTGATCTGGAGGACTCACTAAACAGAGAACATCCCTGGTCATCCCTACTGCCTCTGATCTGGAGGACTCACTAAACAGAGAACATCCCTGGTCATCCCTACTGCCTCTGATCTGAAGGACTCACTAAACATAGAACATCCCTGGTCATCCTTACTGCATCTGATCTGGAGGACTCACTAAACAGAGAACATCCCTGGTCATCCCTACTGCCTCTGATTTGGAGGACTCACTAAACAGAGAACATCCCTGGTCATCCCTACTGCCTCTGATCTGGAGGACTCACTAAACAGAGAACATCCCTGGTCATCCCTACTGCCTCTGATCTCGTGGACTCACTAAAACAGAGAACATCCCTGGTCATCCCTACTGCCTCTGATCTGGAGGACTCACTAAACAGAGAACATCCCTGGTCATCCCTACTGCCTCTGATCTGGCGGACTCACTCACTAGTTTTGGAGCCTGCCCCCTGTGTGAAAAGGTTGCGTCTAGGTGGGAGGTCTAGGAGTCAGGCGCAGGAGAGCAGGGATGTCAAGGGATGTCAAATAAAATTTGATTTGATTTCTGGGAAGCGAATTTTAATAGGACAGTCCACCAACACAGGAATGGCACAATCGAAAAAAGTACAACGCCCTCGACAACAGAGAACCCGTACAACGCACGGAGGAACAAACAAGGTTCCGACAATCACTTAAGAATCCGTGAAAACAAATAACGGCATAACCTCAGCGAGCACATCACAATGAAAGACTAAAGACTAGAAGACCGGCGACGCCGACCACCGAAGGAAGGAGCTACCTTCGGTAGAAGTCGTGACACCGTGGCTATCCGTAAAAAATAAAAATAAAATAAAATGGCGCCGTCTGGTTTTTGGAATATGATATGATTTATATTTTAGCAATTACATTTACTTTTGATACTTAAAACTTCTTAGGGCTGAAATCCCGTTAACGGGATCGATATGACAACAGCCAGTGAAAGTGCTGGGCGTCAAATTCAAAACAACAGAAATCTCATAATTAAAATTCCTCAAACATACATGTATCTTATACCGTTTTAAAGGTAATCTTGTTGTTAATCCCACCACAGTGTCCGATTTCAAATAGACTTTACAGGGAAAGCACCACGAACGATGGGAGAGGGTTTAAACACAACCCTGACCTATCTGGAGAGGGGATAAACACAACCCTGACCTATCTGGAGGGGTAGAGGGGAGAGGGGTTAAACACAACCCTGACCTATCTGGAGGGGTAGAGGGGAGAGGGGTTAAACACAACCCTGATCTATCTGGAGAGGGGTTAAACACAACCCTGACCTATCTGGAGAGGGGTTAAACACAACCCTGATCTATCTGGAGAGGGGTTAAACACAACCCTGACCTATCTGGAGAGGGGTTAAACACAACCCTGATCTATCTGGAGAGGGGTTAATCACAACCCTGACCTATCTGGAGAGGTAGAAAACAGGGGGGGTCCAGACCCCATCTTTACATGTTTTTTTGTATTTTATCAGACACTCCTATTATGACTTACAGTTAGTGAGTGCACAGATTTTCATACGTTTTCATACTGGTCTCCCGTGGGAATCTTACCGACAACGCTGGCGTTGCAAGCGCGGGACATCTCACAAGTTGATTGAGAACTCTGGCTATGCTCACACAGGCAGTCTACTGGAACCTGTACAGTCAATGCTGAGGCTAAAGTAGGGTGTGTGGGGTGGGGGACTGGAAACTCTCTCCCTCTTTCACTTTCACTTTCCAAATAAAACCAAATAAAAATGGTCACATGGGCCGAATACAACAGGTGTAGACTTGACCATGAAATGCTTGCTTCCCTTCACAATGATGCAGTGATGAGTAAAACATTTTTTTTAATGTACACATAAAATATTCACCATCTGTCACTGTCTCTCTAGCTTTCGATGAGTCACATCCCAGCTAGCACATTTGGTTCCTTGGAAGCTGAGGGAACGTATGTTTTTGGTTTTACATTGGTTTTGGGAGTGAAACTATACGTTTCCTGACCGGCAAAACAGATTATATATATATATTTTTTTTGTTTTATATTCTGAGAATAGAAGTGAAATGTTTTTCTGTTCTGGGAATGTTACGTTAAAGTTGCAGGGATGTTCTGGGAACGTTTGACCTTGGTTCCCTGAATGTTTTCCAGGTAGGTTTATATTAACACCTTGAGAACCCAGTGTTACAAATTGTAAACAAGGCTGCAAAGGATTTCTCTTACTGTAGCCTAGTGGTTAGAGTGTTGGGCCTGTAACCAGCAGGTAGCCTAGTGGTTAGAGTGTTGGGCCAGTAACCAGCAGGTAGCCTAGTGGTTAGAGTGTTGGGCCAGTAACCAGCAGGTAGCCTAGTGGTTAGAGCGTTGGGCCAGTAACCAGCAGGGAGCCTAGTGGTTAGAGCATTGGGCCAGTAACCAGCAGGTAGCCTAGTAGTTAGAGCATTGGGTCAGTAACCAGCAGGTAGCCTAGTTGTTAGAGTGTTGGGCCAGTAATCAGCAGGGAGCCTAGTGCTTAGAGTGTTGGACTAGTAACCAGCAGGGAGCCTAGTGGTTAGAGCGTTGGGCCAGTAACCAGCAGGTAGCCTAGTGGTTAGAGCGTTGGACTAGTAACCAGCAGGGAGCCTAGTGGTTAGAGCGTTGGGCCAGTAACCAGCAGGTAGCCTAGTGGTTAGAGCATTGGGCCAGTAATCAGCAGGGAGCCTAGTGGTTAGAACGTTGGACTAGTAACCAGCAGGGAGCCTAGTGGTTAGAGCGTTGGGCCAGTAACCAGCAGGTAGCCTAGTGGTTAGAGCGTTGGGCCAGTAGCCAGCAGGGAGCCTAGTGGTTAGAGCGTTGGGCCAGTAACCAGCAGGTAGCCTAGTGGTTAGAGCGTTGGGCCAGTAATCAGCAGGGAGCCTAGTGGTTAGAGTGTTGGGCCAGTAACCAGCAGGTAGACTAGTGGTTAGAGTGTTGGGCCAGTAACCAGCAGGTAGCCTAGTGGTTAGAGCGTTGGGCCAGTAACCAGCAGGTAGTCTAGTTGTTAGAGTGTTGGGCCAGTAATCAGCAGGTAACCTAGTGGTTAGAGTGTTGGGCCAGTAATCAGCAGGTAGCCTAGTTGTTAGAGTGTTGGGCCAGTAATCAGCAGGGAGCCTAGTGGTTAGAGTGTTGGACTAGTAACCAGCAGGGAGCCTAGTGGTTAGAGCGTTTTGGCCAGTAACCAGCAGGTAGCCTAGTGGTTAGAGCGTTGGGCCAGTAATCAGCAGGGAGCCTAGTGGTTAGAGTGTTGGGCCAGTAATCAGCAGGGAGCCTAGTGGTTAGAGTGTTGGACTAGTAACCAGCAGGGAGCCTAGTGGTTAGAGTGTTGGAAATCTGTGGTAGAAACAATTTGTCCAAACTTTATCTAGCATACAGTTATCATTTTTGGTATTTGGTATTGTATTAGGATCCCCATTAGCTTTTGCAAAAGTAGCAGCTTCTCTTCCTGGGGACCACATGAAACATAATACAGAACATCATTAGACAAGAACAGTTCAAGGACAGAACTACATACATTTTAAAAAGGCACATGTAGCCTACATATCAATACAGACACACAAACTATCTGGGTCCACCAGGGGAGAGGCGTTGTGAGGTGAGGTGTTGCTTTATCTGGTTTTAGAACCCAGGTTCACTGTTTATTTGAGAAATATGAGATGGAAGGAAGTTCCCTGTAATAACGACTCTATATAATACTGTACGCTTTCTTGACTTTGTTCTGGATTTGGGGACTGTGAAAAGACCCCTGTTGGCATGTCTGGTGGGGTAAGTGTGTGTGTCAGAGCTGTGTGTGTAAGTTGACTATGCAAACAATTTGGGATTTTCCACACATTAATGTTTCTTATATAAAGAAGTGATGCAGTCAGTCTCTCCTTAGCCAAGAGAGACTAGCCAAGAGAGACTAGCCAAGAGAGACTGGGCATGCATAGTATTTATATCAGCCCTCATTACTTTTGGAATGGTTTGAGAATGATTTACTAAACTGTTATTTTCCTGGATATCTATGCTCTTGACAGTTGACACTTCATATTAGCAGACCTTACAGGGGGCTAGATTTCCATAAAGACAGATGGAAAACAGGTCACCATCCCATTAAACAGATCAGGTCAAGTTTTCCTAGAGAGATAAACGGGAATACAAGATAGTGTTGAACGTTCCTCAAAATAACAAAAGCACAATGTAATGGAAACAAAGTCTTCAACTGACCGAGGAAACATTTACAAAACGACCTACAAAAGACAGCACCAAATAGAGTATTTTTCCTATGAAAAAGGTACAGTGGTGGATGCCAGGTACAGAGAGAGGGGTGGACGCCAGGTACAGAGAGAGGGGTGGATGCCAGGTACAGAGAGAGGGGTGGATGCCAGGTACAGAGAGAGGGGTGGATGCCAGGTACAGAGAGTGGTGGATGCCAGGTACAGCGAGAGGGGTGGATGCCAGGTACAGAGAGAGGTGGATGCCAGGTACAGAGAGGGGTGGATGCCAGGTACAGAGAGGGGTGGATGCCAGGTACAGAGAGAGGGGTGGATGCCAGGTAGAGAGAGAGGTGGGTGCCAGGTACATAGAGAGGTGGATGCCTTGTACAGAGAGAGGTGGATGCCAGGTACATAGAGAGGTGGATGCCAGGTACATAGAGAGGTGGATGCCAGGTACAGAGAGGGGTGGATGCCAGGTACAGAGAGAGGGGTGGATGCCAGGTACAGAGAGAGAGGGGTGGATGCCAGGTACAGAGAGAGGGGTGGATGCCAGGTACAGAGAGAGGGGTGGATGCCAGGTACAGAGAGAGGGGTGGATGCCAGGTAGAGAGAGAGGTGGGTGCCAGGTACATAGAGAGGTGGATGCCTTGTACAGAGAGAGGTGGATGCCAGGTACATAGAGAGGTGGATGCCAGGTACATAGAGAGGTGGATGCCAGGTACAGAGAGGGGTGGATGCCAGGTACAGAGAGAGAGGTGGATGCCAGGTACAGAGAGAGGTGGATGCCAGGTACAGAGAGAGGTGGATGCCAGGTACATAGAGAGGTGGATGCCAGGTACATAGAGAGGTGGATGCCTTGTACAGAGAGGGGTGGATGCCAGGTACAGAGAGAGAGGTGGATGCCAGGTACAGAGAGAGGTGGATGCCAGATACATAGAGAGGTGGACCTGGCATCCACCCCTCATCTCCACCCCTCTCTTTAACACTGGAGTGATAAATGATCAGATGGTCATGTACAGGTAGAGATATTGGTGTGCAAAAAAGCAGAAAAGTAAATAAATAAAAACAGTATGGGGATGAGGTAGGTAAAAATGGGTGGGCTATTTACCGATAGACTATGTACAGCTGCAGCGATCGGTTAGCTGCTCAGATAGCAGATGTTTGAAGTTGGTGAGGGAGATAAAAGTCTCCAACTTCAGCGATTTTTGCAATTCGTTCCAGTCACAGGCAGCAGAGAACTGGAACGAAAGGTGGCCAAATGAGGTGTTGGCTTTAGGGATGATCAGTGAGATACACCTGCTGGAGCGCGTGCTACGGGTGGGTGTTGCCATCGTGACCAGTGAACTGAGATAAGGCGGAGATTTACCTAGCATGGACTTGTAGATGACCTGGAGCCAGTGGATCTGGCGACGAATATGTAGCGAGGGCCAGCCGACTAGAACATACAGGTCGCAGTGGTGGGTGGTATAAGGTGCTTTAGTAACAAAACGGATGGCACTGTGATAAACTGCATCCAGTTTGCTGAGTAGTGTATTGGAAGCTATTTTGTAGATGACATCGCCGAAGTCGAGGATCGGTAGGATAGTCAGTTTTACTAGGGTAAGTTTGGCGGCGTGAGTGAAGGAGGCTTTGTTGCGGAATAGAAAGCCGACTCTAGATTTGATTTTAGATTGGAGATGTTTGATATGATTCTGGAAGGAGAGTTTACAGTCTAGCCAGACACCTAGGTACTTATAGATGTCCACATATTCTAGGTCGGAACCATCCAGGGTGGTGATGCTAGTCGGGCGTGCGGGTGCAGGCAGCGAACATTTGGTTTTACTAGCGTTTAAGAGCAGTTGGAGGCCACGGAAGGAGTGTTGTATGGCATTGAAGCTTGTTTGGATGTTAGATAGCACAGTGTCCAAGGACGGGCCGGAAGTATACAGAATGGTGTCGTCTGCGTAGAGGTGGATCAGGGAATCGCCCGCAGCAAGAGCAACATCATTGATATATACAGAGAATCGGCCCGAGAATTGAACCCTGTGGCACCCCCATAGAGACTGCCAGAGGACCGGACAGCATGCCCTCCGATTTGACACACTGAACTCTGTCTGCAAAGTAGTTGGTGAACCAGGCGAGGCAGTCATCAGAAAAACCGAGGCTACTGAGTCTGCCGATAAGAATATGGTGATTGACAGAGTCGAAAGCCTTGGCAAGGTCAATGAAGACGGCTGCATAGTACTGTCTTTTATCGATGGCGGTTATGATATCGTTTAGTACCTTGAGCGTGGCTGAGGTGCACCCTGACCGGCTCGGAAACCAGATTGCACAGCGGAGAAGGTACGGTGGGATTCGAGATGGTCAGGGACCTGTTTGTTGACTTGGCTATCAAAGACCTTAGATAGGCAGGGCAGGATGGATATAGGTCTGTAACAGTTTGGGTCCAGGGTGTCTCCCCCTTTGAAGAGGGGGATGACTGCGGCAGCTTTCCAATCCTTGGGGATCTCAGACGATATGAAAGAGAGGTTGAACAGGCTGGTAATAGGGGTTGCGACAATGGCGGCGGATAGTTTCAGAAATAGAGGGTCCAGATTGTCAAGCCCAGCTAATTTGTACGGGTCCAGGTTTTGCAGCTCTTTCAGAACATCTGCTATCTGGATTTGGGTAAAGGAGAACCTGGAGAGGCTTGGGCGAGTAGCTGCGGGTGGGGTGCCCACTCCAATCTGGTCGAGGTTGGAGTAGCCAGGAGGAAGGCATGGCCAGCCGTTGAGAAATGCTTGTTGAAGTTTTCGATAATCATGGATTTATCGGTGGTGACCGTGTTACCTAGCCTCAGTGCAGTGGGCAGCTGGGAGGAGGTGCTCTTGTTCTCCATGGACTTCACAGTGTCCCAGAACTTTTTGGAGTTAGAGCTACAGGATGCAAATTTCTGCCTGAAGAAGCTGGCCTTTGCTTTCCTGACTGACTGCGTGTATTGGTTCCTGACTTCCCTGAACACTTGCATATCGCGAGGACTATTCGATGCTATTGCAGTCCGCCACAGGATGTTTTTGTGCTGGTCGAGGGCAGTCAGGTCTGGAGTGAACCAGGGGCTATATCTGTTCTTAGTTCTGCATTTTTTGAACGGAGCATGCTTATCTAAAATGGTGAGGAAGTTACTTTTAAAGAAAGACCAGGCATCCTCAACTGACGGGATGAGGTCAATGTCCTTCCAGGATACCCGGGCCAGGTCGATTAGAAAGGCCTGCTCACAGAAGTGTTTTAGGGAGCGTTTGACAGTGATGAGGGGTGGTCGTTTGACTGCGGATCCGTAGCGGATACAGGCAATGAGGCAGTGATCGCTGAGATCCTGGTTGAAGACAGTGGAGGTGTATTTGGAGGGCCAGTTGGTCAGGATAACATGTTCAAACTGTTGCCATTAATACAGGTAACGAGTGGAGGACAGAGGAGCCTCTGAAAGAAGAAGTTACAGGTCTGTGAGAGCCAGACATATTGCTTGTTTGTAGGTGACCAAATACTTATTTCCCACCACAATTTGCAAATAAATTCATTAAAACGTGATTTTCTGGATTTTTTTTCTCGTTTTGTCTGTCATAGTTGAAGTCTACATATGATGAAAATGACAGGCCTCTCTCATATTTTTAAGTGGGAGAACTTGCACAATTGGTGGCTGACTAAATACTTTTTTGCCCCACTGTAGATATAGGGACACTAGTGATGACTTCCGTCAACCTAGGATAAACAACAGGGACATGGTTTTTAATCCTCATCCCATGATGCTTTTCCATGTTCATTATCGTCTCCTGCTGAGCCTGGCTACCATATTAACAAATCTACCTTTTCCAATGAACCCAGTTAATTTGACTTACCTCATTCTCTACAGGATAGTCTGATGGTAGGGGTCTAAGAGAGGCCCTGTGGTCCTCATCAAACACCATCACCACTTTCCACATCACTATTCCTGCTTCCTAGCTTGGCCCTCTTTATGCTTTCTTTACTAGATGCTCTAATGCTATTATGTATCTCTCTCTTCTTCCTTTTCGGCAGCGTAGTCTAGTGGTTAGTGTTGGACTAGTAACCGGAAGGTTGCAAGATCGAATCCCAGAGCTGATTTGTTGCGACTCTAGGGGCAGTATTTTCATTTTTGGGAAAAAAACATTCCCGTTTTAAATGGGATATTTTGTCAGGTCAAGATGCTAGAATATGCATATAATTGACAGCTTTGGATAGAAAACACTCTAACGTTTCCAAAACTGTAAATATATTGTCTGTGAGTATAACAGAACTGATGTTGCAGGCGAAAGCCTGAGAAAAATCCAATCCGGAAGTGCCCCAGGTTTTGAAAGCGCTGCGTTTCAATGAGTCCCTGTTCAGCTGTGAATGTGCCATCAACGACCTTACGCTTTCTACGTATTCCCCAAGGTGTCTACAGCATTGTGCCGTAGTTTTACGCATTTTTGTTGAAGAATAGCCGTAGGCGGCCACATTGCGTAAGTGGTCACATGGTGGCTCCGAGAGAGATTCTCGTGTAAAATACAGAGGTAGCCATTACTCCAATCGGTCCTAGAGAAAAACTAATTGTCCCGACGGATATATTATCGAATAGATATTAGAAAAAAAACCTTGAGGATTGATTATAAACAACGTTTGCCATGTTTCTGTCGATATTATGGAGCTAATTTGGAATATTTGTCGCCGTTTTCGTGACTGCAATTTCCGGGGGATTTCTCAGCCAAACATGAAGAACAAACGGAGCTATTTCGCCTACAAAAATAATATTTTGGGAAAAAATGAACTTTGGCTATCTACCTGGGAGTCTCGTGAGTGAAAACATCCGAAGTTCATCAAAGGTAAACAATTTAATTTGATTGCTTTTCTGATTTGTGACAAGGTTGTCTGCTGCTAGCAATGCATAATGCTATGCTAGGCTATCGATAAACTTACACAAATGCTTGTCTAGCTTTGGCTGTAAAGCATATTTTGAAAATCTGAGATGGCAGGGTGATTAACAAAAGGCTAAGCTGTGTCTCAATATATTTCATTTGCGATTTTCATGAATAGGAATATTTTCTAGGGATATTTATGTCCGTTGCGTTATGCTAATTAGTTTCAGGCGATGATTACGCTCCCGCATGCGGGTTTGGGAGTCACAAGAAGGTTTAACCACTGTTCCTGGGCCTTCATTGTAAATAAGAATTTGTTCTTAACTTGTTGCGTCGACCAAACCCGGATCCGGGATTCTATTTATAGACCTAAGCTCATTACCATAACGCAACGTTAACTATTCATGAAAATCGCAAATGAAATGAAATAAATATGCCATCTCTCAAGCTTAGCCTTTTGTAAACAACACTGTCATCTCAGATTTTCAAAATATGCTTCTCAACCATAGGAAAACAATAATTTGTGTAAAAGTGGCTAGCTAGCGTAGCATTTAGCGTTAGCGTTAGCATCCAGCACGCAAGATTTCAACAAAAACATAAAAGCCTTCAAATAAAATCATTTACCTTTGAGAACTTCGGATGTTTTCAATTAGGAGACTCTCAGTTAGATAGCAGATGCTCAGTTTTTCCAAAAAAGATTATTTGTGTATTAGAAATAGCTCCGTTTTGTACATCACATTTGGCTACCAAAAAAAAATAAAAATTCAGTCCTCAAAACGCGAACTTTTTTCCAAATTAACTCCATAATATCGACTGAAAACATGGCAAACGTTGTTTAGAATCAATCCTCAAGGTGTTTTTCACATATCTCTTCAATGATATATCGTTCGTGGATGCATGGTTTCTCCCCTCAATCAAATGGAAAAGTACTAGCAGCTGGCGTTTGCGCACCGATTTCCACGCAGGACACCAGGCGGACACTTGGAAAATGTAGTCTCTTATGGTCAATCTTCCAATGATATGCCTACAAATACGTCACAATGCTGCAAACACCTTGGGGAAACTACAGAAAGTGTAGGCTCATTCCTTGCGCAATCACAGCCATATAAGGAGACAATGGAGCTTCAGAGATTCTGCTCATTTCCTGCTTGACGTATCATCTTGGTTTCGCCTGTAGAATGAGTTCTGGGGCACTTACAGACAATATCTTTGCAGATTCTGAAACTTCAGAGTGTTTTCTTTTGGTCAATAATATGCATAGTCGAGCATCTTTTCTTGACAAAATATTGCGCTTAAAACGGGAACATTTTTTATCCAAAAATGAAATAGCGCCCCTAGAGATCCAAGAGGTTAACTTGCCTGGTTAAATAAAGAAATAAAATAAATAAATGTATATGCTCACCACTCCCGACCATTCCAACTCTTTCTCCATTCCTTCTATTTCTCCCATACTCCTCGTCACCATTTCCGACCTCCGACCCTCTCTCTCACACTCCGATGGTGAACTCTGCTGCTGTCCTCCCCCAAATTTCCCAAACTCTGTTGTGTTGTCACTAGTTACCACAGCCACAAAGTCTCAGAGCGTGTGTTGATGCATCGCGTCATTCCTAGTCGACTGCCTATGAGAGTGGGGTGTTCTGGGAAATGTAGTTCTATTCTATAAAATATACTGTATTATAAGAAGAGTGGTCTTCAAAAACTCCTGTGCTTTAAAAGTACTCCTTTTTTTTGTCAAATTCATTAAATGTTCCCTGAAAACCATGTCTTTCTTAAGTGAGAATTCAGTACGTTAGCGTAACGTTTTCTATAGGTTTTCCCTTTGGTTCTATTTAAAGTAATGTTCTCAGAATGTTCAGGGAATGTTAAGAAAAAAAACATTATTCTGTGGGATTTTCTGTACTTCAGCTTTCTTCAAGTTTCCTCATGATTCAATTTAAAGTCATATTCTCAGAACATTAAGAAAACTTTCCATAAAAAAAAAACACAAGAAAACATCAGTAACGTTTTAAAGAACGTTCTAACAATGTTATTTTGAAAACATTTACGTTCCGTTTTCTAACAAACAAATTTCTAACAAACTCTTATCTTGTTCAGTGTGTTCAGGTCTTAACGGTTTTATCCATGATCTTAATGAGTACTTTCTTCTATTGAAATGGACTCTGTTTTTAATCCTAGAGATAGAGGACTCATCATGGATAAAACCAGTTTTAGCATGGACATTACCATTGCTATTGGACACTTTCATCATTAACCATTTTAAAGCAGTCAAGTAATCAACAAGGTGGGAATTCCTAATAGGTTGTAGTCTCAATCGTGTTCTCGATAGCCTAGCATTATGTACACTTAGCATCAGGAAGCTTGGTCACAAAAATCAGAAAAGCAATCAAATTAACCGTTTACCTTTGATGATCTTCGGATGTTTTCACTCACGAGACTCCCAGTTAGGCAGCAAATGTTCCTTTTGTTCCATAAAGATGTGTTTTTTATATCCAAATACCTCCGTTAGTTTGCATTATATTCAGAAATCCACAGGAAAGAGATGCTATAATGGCACAATTATAAAGATAAGTCCTCTATCTATCTCTATGGTGTGAATAGACTAAAATGAACAGCTTTGTATGTGTAGTAAAACAATTATAAAGATAAGTCCTCTATCTATCTCTATGGTGTGAATAGACTCAAATGAACATCGTTGTATGTGTAGTAAAACAATTATAAAGATAAGTCCTCTATCTATCTCTATGGTGTGAATAGACTCAAATGAACAGCTTTGAAGGTAAAACATGTTATTTCAGCTCCATCCTGGTGATGCAGAGAACTGATCCCAGGGACAGAGAAGACTATAGGTTTGAATCTCACTGACGCTGTGCCACAATCAAAAACACATTTATTTTCCACGATCGTTAACTAAGCAAAATTAATTTCAATGTGTCCTATCTGTGCTTGAAGTTATTCAAGTTGTTAAAGCCAGCTGTGTTATTATAAAATCTTATTAAAAAAAGTATTTTCAGAAACTCACTGGAACATTAAAATGGATGTTTCCAGAGCAGGTAAAAAATGAAAAAAGTTTTGTTTTACCCGGTCAGGAAACGTTCCCAGAACCAATGGTATACCAAAAACGTGCGTTCCCGCAACTTCCCAGCAACCAAATGAGCTAGCTGGGTGTGTGACTGCTGCTACACTTTAGAGAGATGCATGTATGAACCCTGAAAATACTTTCTGAGTGTCACTTTCAACAGCGATCCTTTGCATTTGGATCAAGGTCATGAAAGGTATTTTCAAGGTAATTCAAAATCACAGGTGGCCGGTGGCACCTTCGTTTCGGGAGGAGACCGGCTCACAGTAATAGCTGGAACGGAACGAATGGATTGGTATCACAACAAGTAGTTTCCCATGTGTTAGAAACCCGTTCCATTCCAGCCATTATCGTGAACCGTCCTCAGCAACCTCCTGTGTACTGAATACTTGTGGGGGGAGAACGGAAGACACGAATGGGGAAGGCATTTGTGATTCAGTCTAAAGAAAAAGCACACCAACCCTTGAAACATGTGTAACGTGGGAACCACGTGTAAAGCTACCAGGGAGTTGGATGATTCACTTGATAGACGCCTGCAGCACAGACCACAACCCTAAACCCAAAACCCCTCCCTTTAAAGACTGGATGTGAGTCCCTAATGGCACCCTATTCTCTGTGTAGTACACTACTTTTGACATAGACCTGTCCTCTGCGACGTTAAAAAGACATCTCGGAAGAAGATCTGTTTTTGTTTTCAGCGTCTTGGGGCCACAGACCTAAAGCTCTCAGACATCTCCCTCCACACGTTGGAACAGAATCCCTGGCCAACTAATCAGTGGATATGTATGTGCCCTCATCAGTCAGACCCTGGTCATATGGTCACCGGCGAGAGGGGAAATGGGTGGAGGGGTGAGAGGGGAGATGGGTGGAGGGGCGAGAGGGGAGATGGGTGGAGGGACGAGAGGGAAGATGGGTGGAGGGGCGAGAGGGGAGATGGGTGGAGGGGAGATGGGTGGAGGGGTGAGAGGGGAGATGGGTGGAGGGGAGATGGGTGGAGGGACGAGAGGGGAGATGGGTGGAGGGGTGAGAGGAGAGATGGGTGGCGGGCGGAGAGGGGAGATGGGTGGAGGGGCGAAAGGGGAGATGGGTGGAGGGGTGAGAGGAGAGATGGGTGGAGGGGCGAAAGGGGAGATGGGTGGAGGGGTGAGAGGAGAGATGCGTGGAGGGGCGAGAGGGGAGATGGGTGGAGGGACGAGAGGAGAGATGGGGGGAGGAGAGACGAAAGTTGGAGAAAGTGTCGTGAAATGGTGCGTAAGAATAGGTGGAGGGAGGAGTGGAGAGTGGAGGGGATGGGGGGGGGGAGTTGTGTCTCCATTATGGTGTTGTCTGTGAAACATAGGGTGTGTAAAGGGAGCACAGGATGGGGTGGGGTCAGGCCCTCGTTTCATCACTGACCCTGTTTGAGGAGGTTTTAATCTCCATTGACCTGGCCAGGGGGTGGGGGGGGGGGGGGTGGAGGGGAAGAGAGAACCAGGGGGTAGAGGGGAAAAGAGATCTCTCTCACACCCCAGTGTTTCCCCTAGGATTTATTTCAGCAGTGGTGGCAAGGGTAGCTATGGGGAATTGCTAGTAGCTGTTCACATAGACTTCCATTCATTGATCAAACTACTATCCATGTAAAAACATTTAAAAACATGCCTGGGCAGAAATATATTTTTAATTACATCATATTTCTTTGCAGTTATGTCAACAATAAATGTATTTAGGGGAAACACTGCACACACACACACACACACACACACACACACACACACACACACACACACACACACAAACACACACACCCACACACACACACACACACACACACACACACACACACACACACACACACACACACACACACCAGGGGGTTGAAGGGAAGAGGGAACCAGGGGGTGGAGGGGAACCAGGGGATGGAGGGGGAGAGGGAACCAGGGGGTGGAGGGGAAGAGGGATCCAGGGGGTGGAGGGGAAGAGGGAACCAGGGGGTGGAGGGGAAGAGGGAACCAGGGGTGGAGGGGAAGAGGAAACCAGGGGGTTGAGGGGAACCAGGGGGTGGAGGGGAAGAGGGAACCAGGGGGTGGAGGGGAAGAGGGAACCAGGGGGTGGAGGGGAAGAGGGAACCAGGGGGTGGAGGGGAACCAAGTTTGTGGAGGGGAAGAGGGAACCAGGGGGTGGAGGGGAAGAGGGAACCAGGGGGTGAAGGGGAAGTGGGAACCAGGGGGTGGAGGTGAAGAGGGAACCAGGGGGTGAAGGGGAAGTGGGAACCAGGGGGTGGAAGGGAAGAGGGAACCAGGAGGTGGAGGGGAAGAGGGAACCAGGAGGTGGAGGGGAAGAGGGAACCAGGGGGTGGAGGGGAAGTGGGAACCAGGGGGTGGAGGGGAATAGGGAACCAGGGGGTGGAGGGGAAGTGGGAACCAGGGGGTGTAGGGGAAGAGGGAACCAGGAGGTGGAGGGGAAGAGGGAACCAGGTGATGGAGGGGAAGAGGGAACCAGGGGGTGGAGGGGAACCAGGGGGTGGAGGGGAAGAGGGAACCAGGTGGTGGAGGGGAACCAGGGGGTGGAGGGGAAGAGGGAACCAGGTGGTGGAGGGGAAGAGGGAACCAGGGGGTGGAGGGGAAGAGGGAACCAGGTGGTGAAGGGGAAGAGAGAACCAGGAGTGGAGGGGAAGAGGGAACCAGGGGGTGGAGGGGACGAGGGACCCAGGGGGTGGAGGGGAAGAGGGAACCAGGGGGTGGAGGGGAAGAGGGAACCAGGGGGTGAAGAGGAAGAGGAAACCAGGGGGTGGAGAGGAAGAGGAAACCATCGGGTGGAGGGGAAGAGGGAACCAGGGGGTGAAGGGGAAGTGGGAACCAGGGGGTGGAGGGGAAGAGGGAACCAGGGGGTGGAGGGGAAGAGGGAACCAGGGGGTGGAGGGGAAGAAGGAACCAGGGGGTGGAGGGGAACCAGGGGGTGGAGAGGAAGAGGAAACCAGGGGGTGGAGGGGAACCAGGGGGTGGAGAGGAAGAGGAAACCAGGGGGTGGAGGGGAACCAGGGGGTGGAGGGGAAGAGGGAACCAGGGGGTGGGGGGGATCCAGGTGGTGGAGAGGAAGAGGAAACCAGGGGGTGGAGGGGAAGAGGGAACCAGGGGTGACAAGAGAACAAAAGTTATTTTGACAGCCCCCAAGACACACACACACACACACACGCACGCACAAACACACACACACACACACGATCCTTCGTATGTGGTGTATACATAGTGTTGTCTATCACATCACAGCTGGAAAAGGAGATATATTTTCATTCGAAAATCTGTGGTTAGACACATTTTCAGAAACACCTTTTCACTCAACACCTCTGTGCACTATAGCACACTGTAATTACAGGCCTCCCTTCACACTTTGACATCTTTCATGAATTATTACAGTTTGTTGTTTTTGTGTGTTGAAAGCAGCCAAGTCACCCCTGATACAAGTCCTTATTCTACGTCCATCCATGTCGCAGGACGTCAGGACAACCAGCCATTAGGGGTTCAACAGTGAGCAGGTTTCAGTTTTACTAGATCGTTGTGGACGGGTGTTAGCGTCCTGCATCTGATTACAAAGGTTGTAGGTTTGAATCTAGGGATAGAAAGTTTTTTATTTAATTTTAATTTTTGTTTTAAGCTTGAACTTTACTTTAACCATTCAGAGTTAATGCCTAAAATTAACCTTTAACCTTTAAGGTTAAAGGTTAAAGGCTTAAGGCTAAAGGCTAAAGGCTAAAGGTTAAAGGCTAAAGGCTAAAGGTTAAAGGTTAAAGGTTAAAGGCTAAAGGCTAAAGGTTAAAGGCTAAAGGTTAAAAGGTTAAAATTGAAGCCTTAAGCCTTAAACCTTTAACCTTTAACCTATAACCTTAAACATCTTGAAATCGGACGTTTGAGATACATGAATGAACGTCTAACTTTGACCTGAGACTGTGAGAGCTAGTTTGTTGAAAAACCCCAAATTTGAATGACAAAGCTGTGAAACATCATCCTAAATATAACCCATCAACTTATTGAATACCTTTTGTGTAGATTTAATATTGAATTCAGCCTTTACTAAACGCATTGAATAACACATTCATAAATGGCTTATAAGAATCAAAAAGTAAATCATAAGAAACACGTTTTTGAAGTGTTTGTCCTATATCTAGGAGATATAAGAAAGCTCAGAATATGTCTGGGGGTCTGGAGGTCTATGTGTCTGGGGGTCTGGGTGTGTGGAGGTCTGGGGGTCTGGAGGTCTGGAGGTCTATGTGTCTGGGGGTCTGGAGGTCTGGAGGTCTATATGTCTGGGGGTCTAGAGGTCTGGAGGTCTGGGGGTCTGGAGGTCTATGTGTCTGGGGGTCTGGGTGTCTGGCGGTCTGGAGGTCTATGTGTCTGGGGGTCTGGGTGTCTGGAGGTCTGGAGGTCTATGTGTCTGGGGGTCTATGTGTCTGGGGGTCTGGAGGTCTGGAGGTCTATATGTCTGGGGGTCTAGAGGTCTGGATGTCTGGGGGTCTGGAGGTCTATGTGTCTGGGGGTCTATGTGTCTGGGGGTCTGGGTGTCTGTGTGTCTGGGGGTCTGTGTGTCTGTGTGTATGGGGGTCTATGTGTCTGGGGGTCTGTCGGTCTGGAGGTCTATGTGTCTGGGGGTCTGGGTGTCTGTCGGTCTGGAGGTCTATGTGTCTGGGGGTCTATGTGTCTGGGTGTCTGGGTGTCTATGTGTCTGTGCGTCTGTGTCTGGGGGTCTGGGTGTCTGGAGGTCTATGTGTCTGGGGGTCTGGGTGTCTGGGTGTCTGGCGGTCTGGAGGTCTTTGTGTCTGGGGGTCTGGGTGTCTATGTGTCTGTGTGTCTGTGTCTGGGGGTCTGGGGGTCTGGAGGTCTATGTGTCTGGGGGTCTGGGTGTCTGTCGGTCTGGAGGTCTATGTGTCTGGGGGTCTATGTGTGAGAGAGAGAGAGAGAGAGAGAGAGAGAGAGAGAGAGAGAGAGAGAGAGAGAGAGAGAGAGAGAGAGAGAGAGTCAAATGAATGCACATTAACTTGGCAGGGGCAACTTGGCAGGGGCAACTCCCTCCACCGACTCCCCCCCCTTTCACACACCTCCAGAGAGTCAGATGTGTCTATATGAACATGTTAAAGAGAGAGAGAGAGAGCGAGAGAGAGAGAGAGAGAGGGGGAATGTTTTGTTATTGAGACGAGATAATGAGGTTGTTCCTCTCATTCATCTTTTCCTCCAGATGGATCTGAGTGTTAGCAGACAGAGTGTATGGCTTAAACACGCCCGTACACCAGCAGTTGTGTGTGTGTGTGTATCCTTTTCTTTCCTTTATTGTTGTCAGCTGGAAGGGTTTGTAAAACTCCAGCTAACATGCAGAGGAAGATAGCTCTGCTCACTGTGTGTGTGTGTGTGTGTGTGTGTGTGTGTGTGTGTGTGTGTGTGTGTGTGTGTGTGTGTGATTTGATATGAAGAGGAAAACCACAGGGTGTCTGAACGGTGATAATGACTCTTCCTGTGTGCATCCCAAAAGGCTCCACTACATTCCCTACATAGTGAACTTCTTTTAAACACAGTTCTATGGGCCCGGGTTAACTACAGTCCCGTGGAAACAGGTTAACCACAGTCCTGAGAGCCTAGGTTAAACACAGTCCTGTGGAAACAGGTTAACCACAGTCCTGACAGTCCAGGTTAACCACAGTCCTGAGAGTCCAGGTTAACCACAGTTCTGTGGAAACAGGTTAACCACAGTCCTGAGAGTCCAGGTTAACCACTGTGCTATGGACACAGGTTAACCACAGTCCTGTGGACACAGGTTAACCACAGTCCTGAGAGCCCAGGTTAACCACAGCCCTGAGAGCCCAGGATAACCACAGTCCTGAGAGCCCAGGTTAACCACAGTCCTGAGAGACCAGGTTAACCACAGTCCTGAGAGCCCAGGTTAACCACAGTCCTGAGAGCCCAGGTTAACCACAGTCCTATGGACACAGGTTAACCACAGTCCTATGGACACAGGTTAACCACAGTCCTGTGGACACAGGTTAACCACAGTCCTGAGAGCCCAGGTTAACCACAGTCCTGAGAGCCCAGGTTAACCACAGTCCTGAGAGCCCAGGTTAACCCCAGTCCTATGGACACAGGTTAACCACAGTCCTACGGGCCCAGC
>NW_027258999.1:35000-44319 GCF_045791955.1 Oncorhynchus clarkii lewisi | reverse complement strand
ATCCTACAAAGGCAGGGGCATTATCAACAAAGCTAGTGCATCATGCTACAAAGGTATAGCACTACCTGACAAAAAGCTAGTACATCATCCTACAAAGGCAGAGCATCGTCCTACAAAGGCAGGGCATCATCCTACAAAGGCAGGGAATCATCCTACAAAGGCAGAGAATCATGCTACAAAAGGCATAATTTATCTGCAAAGACAGGGCATCATCCTACAGAGGCAGGGAATCATCCTACAAAGGCAGGGCATCATCCTACAAAGGCAGGGAATCATCCTGAAGAGGAAGGCAATCATCCTACAAAGGCAGGGCATCATCCTACAAAGGCAGAGCATCATCCTACAAAGGCAGGGCATCATCCTACAAAGGCAGAGCATCATCCTACAAAGGCAGGGCATCATCCCACAAAGACACGGTACATCATCCTACAAAGACAGGGCATCATCCTACAAAGGCAGGGCATCATCCTACAAAGGCAAGGAATCATCCTACAGAGGCAGGGCATCATCCTACAAAGTTATTGTGGGCTCAGGCTGTGCCCCTCCTCCTGGTAGAAACAAAACTAGTCCCTAATAAACACAACACAAGCAAACAGCTCAGGAAGGAGAGGTAGCTATGGATGAAAGGAGAGGTTTCTAAGGCGGGAAGGAGAAGTAGCTAAGGAGGGAAGGAGAGGTGTCTAAGGAGGGAAGGAGAAGTAGCTAAGGAGGGAAGGAGAGGTGTCTAAGGAGGGAAGGAGAGGTAGCGAAGGAGGAAAAGAGAGGCCACTAAGGAGGGAAGGAGAGGTAGCTAAGGAGGGAAGGAGAGTTAGCAAAGGATAAAAGGAGAGGTATCTAAGGATGAAAGGAGAGTGAGATAGGTAGGGAAGTAGAGTTAGCTAAGGTCGGAAGGAGCGGTAGCTGAGGAGGGAAGGAGAGGTAGCGAAGGAAGAAAGGAGAGGTAGATAAGGAGGGAAGGAGAGATAGCTAAGGAGGGAAGGAGAGGTATCTAAGGAGGGAAGGAGCGGTGTCTAAGGAGGGAAGGAGAAGTAGCTAAGGAGGGAAGGAGAGGTGGCTAAGGAGGGAAGGAAAGTTAGCTACGGTCGGAAGGAGAAGTAGCTAAGGAGAGAAGGAGAGGTATCTAAGGAGGGAAGGAGAGGTAGCTAACGAGGGAAGGAGAGGTAGATAAGGAGGGAAGGAGAGATAGCTAAGGAGGGAAGAAGAGGTAGCTAAGGAAGGAAGGGAACCCAAAACAACAAGACAAATCCTGCCTGCTGTGCTAAGAGCATTACCCTGGGAGGGGGATGCAGACCTTATTATTACAGGTCTGACACACACACTGCTACCACAGACAGGGCTCTCATCCCTCCAGCCCTCCAGGAAGAAGAGGAGGGAGGGAGGGAGGGAGGGAGGGAGGGAGGGAGGGAGGGAGGGAGGGAGGGAGGGAGGGAGGGAGGGAGGGAGGGGAAAGGTCCCAGTGTTTACATTAAGACCAGGATTAGGGTTGAGATTACTGCCGTCAGATGCCCCTGGAAGATCAAGGTTAGGAACTCTAATTCCAGATTAGGCCCTTGATATCCCACGGAACCACCTCAGGTTATGTCAACACGAAGGTTCAATGCGTATTTCATACTGTAAGAGTAACTCACATTCTTCTTATGTGATTGGACAGACCTAGGTGAGGAACGTCATTTTAAATTCAGGGAAGAGTTATGATGTGAGAATGCTATGCAGCAGCTGATGCTGTGAATCCTTGTTTGATGTGAGAATGCTATGCAGCAGCTGATGCTGTGAATCCTTGTTTGATGTGAGAATGCTATGCAGCAGCTGATGCTGTGAATCCTTGTTTGATGTGAGAATGCTATGCAGCAGCTGATGCTGTGAATCCTTGTTTGATGTGAGAATGCTATGCAGCAGCTGATGCTGTGAATCCTTGTTTGATGTGAGTATGCTATGCAGCAGCTGATGCTGTGAATCCTTGTTTGATGTGAGAATGCTATGCAGCAGCTGATGCTGTGAATCCTTGTTTGATGTGAGAATGCTATGCAGCAGCTGATGCTGTGAATCCTTGTTTGATGTGAGAATGCTATGCAGCAGCTGATGCTGTGAATCCTTGTTTGATGTGAGAATGCTATGCAGCAGCTGATGCTGTGAATCCTTGTTTGATGTGAGAATGCTATGCAGCAGCTGATGCTGTGAATCCTTGTTTGATGTGAGTATGCTATGCAGCAGCTGATGCTGTGAATCCTTGTTTGATGTGAGAATGCTATGCAGCAGCTGATGCTGTGAATCCTTGTTTGATGTGAGAATGCTATGCAGCAGCTGATGCTGTGAATCCTTGTTTGATGTGAGAATGCTATGCAGCAGCTGATGCTGTGAATCCTTGTTTGATGTGAGAATGCTATGCAGCAGCTGATGCTGTGAATCCTTGTTTGATGTGAGAATGCTATGCAGCAGCTGATGCTGTGAATCCTTGTTTGATGTGAGAATGCTATGCAGCAGCTGATGCTGTGAATCCTTGTTTGATGTGAGAATGCTATGCAGCAGCTGATGCTGTGAATCCTTGTTTGATGTGAGAATGCTATGCAGCAGCTGATGCTGTGAATCCTTGTTTGATGTGAGTATGCTATGCAGCAGCTGATGCTGTGAATCCTTGTTTGATGTGAGAATGCTATGCAGCAGCTGATGCTGTGAATCCTTGTTTGATGTGAGAATGCTATGCAGCAGCTGATGCTGTGAATCCTTGTTTGATGTCAGAATGCGTTGGGCAGCAAAAGTCAATTCTAGATATCTGTTTCTCCTTTCCCTTTTTCCTTCAAGTCAGTGCATTTCAAAGCAGAGGCCTGGCCAAGACACCGGACAGACAAAATGCACTGGATCTGAGAGAAACTGTTGACATCTGCCTGTCCTCTCTTTTCTTCCCCTCTTTCATTCTCCCTCTCTCTCCATCTCACTCTCCCTCTTTCATTCTCCCTCTCTCTCCATCTCGCTCTCCCTCGGTCCCTGATCAGAGAGCCTCTAATCCTCTTTAGCAGGCCGAGGTTCAGAGACACACTGCTACACACACACACACTACTACACACACACTGCTACACACACACACACACACACACACACACACACACACATACACACTCACACTACACACACACACTGCTACACACACACACACACACACACACACACACACACACACACACACACACACACACACACACACACACACACACACACACACACACACACACACACACCACTACACACACACACACACACACACCACTACACACACACACACACACTGCTACACACACACACACACACACACACACACACACACACACACACACACACACACACACACACACACTGCTACACACACACACACACACTGCTACACACACACACACACACACTGCTACACACACATACACCACTACACACACACACAATGCTACACACACACACACTGCTACACACACACACACTGCTACACACACACCACTACACACACACACACTGCTACACACACACACACACACACACACACACACATACACACACACACACACACACACACATTGCTACACACACACAATGCTACACACACACAATCTCTCATCTTCCTTCACAGTCAAGGTCTCGCTCTGAGTTTTTATATAAATTAGTATATTTGGTCTCTGTTTTCGGTGCACTAACTAGACAAACACCACACACACACACACACACACACACACACACACAAATTCCCCAGATAGTGGGTGGCACAGTCCTTGGTGAACGAGGCACTGGTACAGTCAGCAAACAGTAGACATTTGACTTCAGATCCTAGTAGGGTGAGGCCGGGTGCTGCAGACAGTTCTAGTGGCCTCCCCAATTGGTTGATATATAAACTCAGAAAAAAAAGAAACGTCCTCTCACTGTCTACTGCGTTTATTTTCAGCAAACTTAACATGTGTAAATATTTGTATGAACATAACAAGATTCAATAACTGAGAAATAAACTGAACAAGTTCCACAGACATGTGACTAACAGAAATGGAGTAATGTGTCCCTGATCAAAGGGGGGGTCAAAATTGTCAAAAGTAAAAAAAGTAACAGTCAGTATCTGGTGTGGCCACCAGCTGCATTACAGTTTTTTTCGATTGCTAAACGACAGTGGGCACAACTGGAGTCACATGTGCAAAACTCTAACTACAGTCTGCACTACCAACAGTCACCTGAGCTAAACAGTTCACATCACCTGCAAAACTCATTCCAAGCAACACAACTCTTAACACATGGCTCAAAACACGCTCAGTGCAGCCAAACACTATGCACAACCCTCACTGAGATAACACACACTGTCACTCAGAACACACTGAGAGTAAAAACACTAGCATCAAACACCAATACAGAAAATACAAACTTTTCATCTTTACAGTTTGAACAATTTCAGTGACTTCATACAAAGTAATATTTTCTTCAAAGAAAAGAGTGACATTCTTTCACATGATTTATAATTTTTTTTAGAACATAACAATTCTTTAAGGTAAATGAAAATTAGCAGTTTGCTTCAATAGTCTGTAGTAATTTACGGAATTACAGTAATGAGAAAAAAAAGGTAGAAACTAAAAGTACATACTGTAAATCGAACAAATAATTGAGGGGCTAATCCTGCCTCTCTCTAGCATCAGGCCACAGGTTTTCTTCAACACCACATCTAATGTTTTCTCTTGCCATGCACCTGGGGAAGAACCTTCTGGAGTGCCTTATCCATCCCTGGCAGTCCTCTGGACTCGTGTCCTCACATCCGGCACGCATGGCTTCCAAAAGAGACATTTGGTCATGTGGGTGGTGACCAAACACTTTCCACCCCCAGGCAGAGAAAAACTCCTCTATTGGGTTGAGGAAGGGTGAATATGCAGGCAGGTACAAAACCATAAATCTGTGATGTGCTGCAAACCAATCTGTGACAGCTGCAGAGTGGTGAAAAGCAACGTTATCGCAAACTATGACAAAAACTTTTCTTACTGGCTCCACCTGTTCTGCTGGCACTAGCTGAGCATAGAGCTGTTCTAGGAAAGCTATAAGCCTTTCTGTGTTGTATGGGCCAATGAGTGGTGTGTTGAGAAGCAAACCATCATTGGCCATTGCAGCACACATGGTGATATTTCCCCCCCTTTGGCCTGGAACCTCCACAGTGGCCCTTTGACCTAAAACATTCCTTCCTCTGCGCCGTGTTTTGGCAAGGTTAAATCCAGCTTCATCGATAAATACAAATGAATGTGGTCTTTCCAGTGCTTCCACCTCCATTACTCTCTGAAAAACAGTAAGTGCACAGTTTTACTGTAGAAATGCTAGTGTTTTTTTTTACTGTAAATATTTTGTATAGCTGTGTACGTAACCTCAGACGTCTTACCTGGACATATTGGTATCTTTGCTCTTTTACCCGTTCACTGTTTCTCTCGAACGGTACAGTGTATAACTGTTTCATTGTAACTTGGTGTTTCTTTAGGACTCGAGCAATAGTTGTTGTGCTGACAGAATTAACATTTTCAAATATATCATTATCAGCCAGCACTCTATCTTGAATCTCCCGCAGTTTTATTGCATTGTTGACAACAACCATGTCAACAATAGCATTTTCCTGCGCATCTGAAAATATTTTTCCTCTTCCCCCTGTTGGGGGCAGCCTTTGGGTCCTGTTGTAAAAATATATTTTACAGTCAAACTTACTGTAATATATATCTGTGTAAATATTCTATAATTGCAATACAAAATAGATTCCTGTAATGTTTTCATTTACTGTAAGGATGTAACTCTCACCTGTTTGCATGATGGAAAATTCGCATTACAGATGCCACTGTGGATCTTTGCAGATTGGGTTGCACCCTCAACCCTGCCTCTCTCAATGAGAGACCATGGTTCACGACATGGTCTATAAGTGTAGCCCTTATTTCATGTGAAATAACAGCTCTTTATCTTCTTTGTCTTCCTCCACGCATCCGCCCTCTCCCTGCCACCCTTCTCCCTCCACGAACCCATCTTCCTTGTTCCATTTCCAAAATGAGTCTTTCTGAGCTCTACCTATATATACTGTAATATGTGTGTGTGTTCACTAACAAGTCTAAAACAAGACACCTGCTTAGCCTTTCAGCTGAAATTGCAATCAGCAGTGTTTGAAAGGCACAAGGCTGAAATCTATTCCGTTTTGAATGTGTGGTTCACAGTTTTGACAGCAGTGTGTTAGCATTTGAACAAAGTGCTGTAAATCCACAGTGTTGTGCAGGTTGTGGTTAAAGTCATGGGATAAGTGTGTAGAGTTTTGAAAACTGTGTTCAAGCAATGAAAAACGAACTAGAGTTTGGTCCACATGAACTGCTGCTGTGCAGACTGTAGTTAGAGTTTTGCACATGTGACTCCAGTTGTGTCCACTGTCGTTTAGCAATCGAAAAAAACTGTAAGTACTGCAGTGCATCTCCTCCTCATGGACTGCACTAGATTTACAAGTTCTTGCTGTGAGATGTTACCCCACTCTTCCACTAAGGCACCTGCAAGTTCCCGGACATTTCTGGGTGGAATGGCCCTAGCCCTCACCCTCCGATGTCTTCCCTATAACGCACAGCGTTGAGATTGCCTGCAATGACAACAAGCTCAGTCCGATGATGCTGTGACACACTGCCCCAGGCCATGACGGACCCTCCACCTTCAAATCGATCCCGCTCCAGAGTACAGGCCTCAGTGTAACGCTCATTCCTTTGACGATAAACGCATATCCGACCATTACCCCCGGTGAGACAAAACCGCAACTCGTCAGTGAAGAGCACTTTTTGCCAGTCCTGTCTGGTCCAGCGATGGTGGGTTTGTGCCCATAGATGACATTGTTGCCGGTGATGTCTGGTGAGGACCTGCCTTACAACAGGCCTACAAGCCCTCAGTCCAGCCTCTCCCAGCCTATTGCGGACAGTCTGAGCACTGATGGAGGGATTGTGCGTTCCTGGTGTAACTCGGGCAGTTGTTGTTGCCATCCTGTACCTGTCCCGCAGGTGTGATGTTCGGATGTACCGATCCTGTGCAGGTTTTGTTACAGCTGTCCGTCCTGTCTCCCTGTAGCGCGGTCTTAGGTGTCTCACAGTACGGACATTGCAATTTATTGCCTCCTTGCAGCATGCCTAAGGCACGATCACGCAGATGAGCAGGGACTCTGGGCAACTTTCTTTTTGGTGTTTTTCAGAGTCCGTAGAAAGGCCTCTTTTAGTGTCCTAAGTTCTCATAACTGTGACCTTAATTACCTACCGTCTGTAAGCTGTTAGTGTCTTAACGATAGTTCCACAGGTGCATGTTCATAAATTGTTTATGGTTCATTGAACAAGCATGGAAAACAGTGTGTAAACCCTTTACAATGAAGATCTTTGAAGTTATTTGGATTCTTACGAATTATCTTTGAAAGATAGGGTCCTGAAAAAGGTCTGTTTTTTTTTTTGCTGAGTTTATGTTGGAGAGGGTGGGCCTTAAGCTGCATTGCTGTCTCACTCCACAGCCCTGAGGAAAGAAATGTGTATTTTTGCCAAGTTTAACCGCACACCATTGTTTGTGTTCATGGATTTTATAATGTCGTATGTTTTTCCCCCAACACCACGTTCCATCAATTTGTATAGCAGACCATCATGCCAAATTGAGGCATACGCTTTTTGGAAATCAACAAAGCATGAGAAGACATTGCCTTTGTTTGGGTTTGTTTATTTGTCAATTAGGGTGTGCAGGGTCTATAATTTGGTAAAAAGCCAATTTGACATTTGCTCACTACATTGTTTTCATTGAGGAAATGAACTAGTCTGCAGTTAATGATTATTTTGCCAAGGTTGCTGTCGACGCATATCCCATGTCAGATTTTGGGGTCAAATTTGTCTCCTCTTTTGTGGATATAGGTGATCAGTCCATGGTTCCAAATATTGGGGAAGATCCCAGAACTAAGGATGATGTTAAAGAGTTTATATAGCCAATTGGAATTTGTCTCCCTCCCACTCGCTCTCTCTCGCTCTCTCTCTCTCTCTCTCTCTCTCTCTCTCTCTCTCTCTCTCTCTCTCTCTCTCTCTCTCTCTCTCTCTCTCTCTCTCTCTCTCTCTCTCTCTCTCTCTCTCTCTCTCTCTCTCTCTCTCTCTCTCTCTCTCTCTCTCTCTCTCTCTCTCTCTCTCTCTCTCTCTCTCTCTCTCTCACACACACACACACACACACACACACACACACACACACACACACACACACACACACACACACACACACACACACACACACACACACACTCACTCTTGGCTCACGGTGTGCTCCTATGCTATCAGGACTGTTGCAGCCTGACGTCGGTCTGCGGAGTGTGTTATCGGGCAGATTACTGAGCCTCGGTCATCGTCCTCCTCTTATTGGGTTAGACTCCCTCTGTTGGGGCACGGCGGGGATCCTAGGGCCATTATGGGGACTTGATGAAGACACCCTATTCAATTAGACCGGACGGACACGTCCCCACAAGACTACGCAAATCAGACAGGAAGATCAAATAACCACGTCGCCAAACGGAGAGTCTCATCAATAGGCCATCTATTTCCATCCATCAACTGTAGCCTGTTCACAGTACTTCTGGTTGGTTTATTGGATGCTATAAGAGTGAATGGATTACCATTGAGACTCATACATTAGCATGCAGACATTATCATAGTATATGTTGTATGAGGTCTCTAGACTATACAGTAAGCCAGATATTAGCCCTACAAGGTCTTATGTAAGGCCTATGTAATACGTTGGTGTTAGATCAATAGAATAGAATAGAGACTAATCGATCAATTCATGAATGATCTCATTACCAGGATGCATCATTAGCGACAAGCTTAACACAACACATTATAGTGGTGTTCCTGGATAATATGGATGATAGTTGTTTTCACGAGGTACGTTCACACAGCTTCTCTTTCCTCAACTCTCCCTCTCTACATCTCCTCTCCTCCCAAACTCCCTTATTCCCTCTGTAGACCAGCAGGAAGAAATGCAGACCGTGTAGACAAATCAGCTCTCTCCTCTGTCGGCAGCCGCCCAGCACCATCTTCAGTCCCGACACGTCCTCCCTCTCTCCTCCTCTCTTTCCTTCCCTCTCTCTCTAACCGTGTATCTCACAGACTCAAATCCCCCTCAGCCTCTGTCTCCTTTCACAAAAACTGATATGTCCCCCTCGCTCCTGCCTCTGTCTCGAGCCTCTCCTCTTCTATTTGACACTATAATGATTGGGTCTGTGTGCTTGAGGCTGAAAGGACTCTGGGTGTATAGTGCTGCAGTGTTATTCCTATGGAGAGACTGAGGGGCGTGTATGTGT
>NW_027258999.1:27500-30000 GCF_045791955.1 Oncorhynchus clarkii lewisi | reverse complement strand
AAGAATCTGTCACAGCTCTCCACAGCTGAGCCCATTTTGTCCCATCTCTGGAAACAGGTGACAAATTACAACCACTGCTTTACCTGAGAGGAAAAATGAAAGGAGAGAGAGAGAGAGATAGATGATAGAGGGTGAGAGAGAGATGGAAATAAGCTTTTTCAAAAGGTCAGAGGAAGGAGCGAGTGAAATCGGGCTGGCAGCACTCCAAAAGCGCTGTGTTTTTGCATTATGGCGGAGAGCGACAGGCAATGAAACACATAACACGGTCGTCGACAACTAGCTACACCAGAAACCTGCCGGGGTCGTCCCCTCATCAAGTCATCAGGCAAAGGTGACACCGGCGCATCGGAAAAATAGAATTCAGCTTTTTATGCAATTTATTGCCACGTCTCTTGCTTTTACAAAGTCAAATATTGGTACATTTAAAGAAGCAGACGTGGCTGCTATTTAAGCGTATTACCATATTGTTGATAATTCTCAATAATGATCAATAATTGTGCCGATTCCTTTGGGATAACTTAAGCATCGGAGATTGATACTGCAACGGAGAATAAATGGAGAAAGACTAACAGACAGAAACAGCGTAGAAGGGAAGCTGGTTTACTGAACTCAGTGAAAAGCTAGACATGGTATAAAATCCCATTGAGAGAGTAGTGGAGGGAGGAGATACAGATCTGGGAATATTCTCCCAGCAGGACTGACAGGTGCCTGAAGGTGATGGTTAGGGAAGGTGGTCTACACAAACAACCCAACCCCAACCACTCCACAAGATTCCCAAATCTGTCCTATTGGGGTGGCCACACACACACACAGTCACACACAGTCACACACACACAGTCACACACACACAGACACACACACACACCCACACACACACAGTCACACACACACAGTCACACACAGTCACACACACAAAGCAAAACAGTCACACACAGCCACACACACACAGCCACACAGTCACACACACACACACACACACACACACACACACACACACACACACACACACACACACACACACACACACACACACACACACACACACACACACACAGCCACATACAGTCACACACACACAGTCACACACACACACAGTCACACACACACAGCCACACACACACACAGCAACACAGTCACACACACACAGCAACACAGTCACACACACACAGTCACACACAGTCACACACACACACAGTCACACACAGCCACACACAGTCACACACAGTCACACACAGCCACACACAGTCACACACAGCCACACACACACAGCAGCCTAGCGCTGCAGGGTGCCCCCCCCCGAGCTATCAATCGCAGACCTAAATAAGCTCATACCCCGGGGGTCCCTCTCCCTACCTCAACTCCCCTCCTACAGCTCCTCTGTACACACACACACACTATCCTCAACCCTTCACTGAGCCCTGACCGAAGAGAGGAGGGGAACATCCTGACTGCGTACTCTGGGATGTTGACTCACCACCACATCCACATGTCAGTCACTGTCACACCTTCATACCATCTCTCTTCTCTCTAACACACATTCATACCATCTCTCTTCTCTCTAACACACATTCACACTCTAAAGAGTCTGCTAACAGGCTGGCCACTTGAGGATGTGCTCTGAAGACTTCCCTGTGGGCTTTTAGTGACTTGACCCTCTGACCAGTCATGCTATTACATAACATATAGCGTGTCTTCCTCTTTGGCACGGTGTCACCACAGCTAGGAATGCTTGTGAGAAGAGGGAGATGAGCAGAACTTAACCTCTCAATGCTCCTTTTAGAGAGAGGACCTCTCCGTTCTCCTTTCAGAGAGAGGACCTCTCCGTTCTCCTTTCAGAGAGAGGACCTCTCCGTTCTCCTTTCAGAGAGAGGACCTCTCCGTTCTCCTTTCAGAGAGAGGACCTCTCCGTTCTCCTTTCAGAGAGAGGACCTCTCCGTTCTCCTTTCAGAGAGAGGACATCTCAGTTCTCCTTTTAGAGAGAGGACCTCTCAATGCTCCTTTTAGAGAGAGGACATCTCAGTTCTCCTTTTAGAGAGAGGACATCTCAGTTCTCCTTTTAGAGAGAGGACCTCTCAATGCTCCTTTTAGAGAGAGGACATCTCAGTTCTCCTTTTAGAGAGAGGATGTCTCAGTTCTCCTTTTAGAGAAAGGACCTCTCAATGCTCCTTTTAGAGAGAGGTCACACACACACAGATAGGAGAGGGTTGGTCTTCCCGCTGTAAATCTTTGACACGCACGTAGTGTCGTTGGTGACATATTTGGGCGGTAATGGCCGAGGGGGACAAAGAGGCGTCTTTGAGGAAAATGGAGAGCGAGGACAGTGATGATTAAATGACTGGGCATCATAAATCCAGGGTGGAATCTTCCCCTTGAAGCATACAGTATCACACACACAGTATCACACACACACAGTATCACACACACACAGTATCACACACACACACAGTATCACACACACAGTATCACACACACACACACAGTATCACACACACAATATCAC
>NW_027258999.1:0-17500 GCF_045791955.1 Oncorhynchus clarkii lewisi | reverse complement strand
AGCCTCCAGTCTCCCTGGCCCTGTTCTGACCCCTTACTGCAGCCTCCAGTCCCCCTGGCCCTGTTCTGACCACTTACTGCAGCCTCAGTCCCCCTGGCCCTGTTCTGACCCCTTACTGCAGTTCTCAGTCTCCCTGGCCCTGTTCTGACCCCTTACTGCAGTTCTCAGTCTCCCTGGCCTTGCTCTGTGAAGAGCTCCCTCTCTCTAGGCACACTCTGCCCAGCATGGTCATCCATTGAATGGAGCCTAACACTATTCACTAATACAGCCCCGAAATACATATCCAATCCTTATACCATTTCGGAGGGATCTGAAGGGAACATACAGTACCTTGCGAAAGTATTCGGCCCCCTTGAACTTTGCAACCTTTTGCCACATTTCAGGCTTCAAACATAAAGATATAAAACTGTATTTTTTTGTGAAGAATCAACAACAAGTGGGACACAATCATGAAGTGGAACGACATTTATTGGATATTTCAAACTTTTTTAACAAATCAAAAACTGAAAAATTGGGCGTGCAAAATGATTCAGCCCCTTTACTTTCAGTGCAGCAAACTCTCTCCAGAAGTTCAGTGAGGATCTCTGAATGATCCAATGTTGACCTAAATGACTAATGATGATAAATACAATCCACCTGTGTGTAATCAAGTCTCCGTATAAATGCACCTGCACTGTGATAGTCTCAGAGGTCCGTTAAAAGCGCAGAGAGCATCATGAAGAACAAGGAACACACCAGGCAGGTCCGAGATACTGTTGTGAAGAAGTTTAAAGCCGGATTTGGATACAAAAAGATTTCCCAAGCTTTAAACATCCCAAGGAGCACTGTGCAAGCGATAATATTAAAATGGAAGGAGTATCAGACCACTGCAAATCTACCAAGACCTGGCCGTCCCTCTAAACTTTCAGCTCATACAAGGAGAAGACTGATCAGAGATGCAGCCAAGAGGCCCATGATCACTCTGGATGAACTGCAGAGATCTACAGCTGAGGTGGGAGACTCTGTCCATAGGACAACAATCAGTCGTATATTGCACAAATCTGGCCTTTATGGAAGAGTGGCAAGAAGAAAACCATTTCTTAAAGATATCCATAAAAAGTGTCGTTTAAAGTTTGCCACAAGCCACCTGGGAGACACACCAAACATGTGGAAGAAGGTGCTCTGGTCAGATGAAACCAAAATTGAACTTTTTGGCAACAATGCAAAACGTTATGTTTGGTGTAAAAGCAACACAGCTGAACACACCATCCCCACTGTCAAACATGGTGGTGGCAGCATCATGGTTTGGGCCTGCTTTTCTTCAGCAGGGACAGGGAAGATGGTTAAAATTGATGGGAAGATGGATGGAGCCAAATACAGGACCATTCTGGAAGAAAACCTGATGGAGTCTGCAAAAGACCTGAGACTGGGACGGAGATTTGTCTTCCAACAAGACAATGATCCAAAACATAAAGCAAAATCTACAATGGAATGGTTCAAAAATAAACATATCCAGGTGTTAGAATGGCCAAGTCAAAGTCCAGACCTGAATCCAATCGAGAATCTGTGGAAAGAACTGAAAACTGCTGTTCACAAATGCTCTCCATCCAACCTCACTGAGCTCGAGCTGTTTTGCAAGGAGGACTGGGAAAAAAATTCAGTCTCTCGATGTGCAAAACTGATAGAGACATACCCCAAGCGACTTACAGCTGTAATCGCAGCAAAAGGTGGTGCTACAAAGTATTAACTTAAGGGGGCTGAATAATTTTGCACGCCCAATTTTTCTGTTTTTGATTTGTTAAAAAAGTTTGAAATATCCAATAAATGTCGTTCCACTTCATGATTGTGTCCCACTTGTTGTTGATTCTTCACAAAAATATACAGTTTTATATCTTTATGTTTGAAGCCTGAAATGTGCAAAAGGTTGCAAAGTTCAAGGGGGCCGAATACTTTCGCAAGGCACTGTATAGGCTAGAGTCAATGGATGGATAATGTATTGGAAATAATGTAGGAATGCATATATAGTGGATTGGAAATAGTGTAATAATATATACCTACTATAGTGTAATAATGTATACATACTATAGTGTATAAGCTATAGTGTAATAATGTATACATACTATATTGTATAAGCTATAGTGTAATAATGTATACATATTATAGTGTGTAGACTATAGTGTAATAATGTATACATACTATAGTGTATAAGCTATAGGGTAATAATGTATACATATTATAGTGGAATGACTATAGTGTAATAATGTATACATACTATAGTGTATAAGCTATAGTGTAATAATGTATACATATTATAGTGGATTGACTATAGTGTAATAATGTATACATACTATAGTGTATAGGCTATAGTGTAATAATGTACACATACTATAGTACTATAGTGTATAGTGTAATAATGTATACATACTATAGTGTATAAGCTATGGGGTAATAATGTATACATATTATAGTGGAATGACTATAGTGTAATAATGTATACATACTATAGTGTGTAGACTATAGTGTAATAATGTATACCTAGTATAGTGTATCAAATCAAATCAAATCAAATGTATTTATATAGCCCTTCGTACATCAGCTGATATCTCAAAGTGCTGTACAGAAACCCAGCCTAAAACCCCAAACAGCAAGCAATGCAGGTGTAGAAGCAGGTGTATAAGTTATAGTGTAATAATGTATACATATTATAGTGTAATAATGTATACCTACTATAGTGTATAAGCTATAGTGTAATAATGTATACATATTATAGTGTGTAGACTATAGTGTAATAATGTATACATACTATAGTGTGTAGACTTTAGTGTGGTGTGACTGAGTTGAACAGAGCTACTGCTATAGTCAGTTACGCATTCTGTATAGGCTAGTGTAGCAGCTGCTGCTGGCAATGGAGGGAGTGAGAGAGAGAGAGAGCGAGAGAGAGAGAGAGAGAGAGAGAGGGAGAGAGAGAGAACGAGAGAACGAGAGAACGAGAGAGGGAGAGAGGGAGAGAACGAGAACGAGAGAGGAGAGAGAATGAGAGAGGAAGAGAAAGAGAGCGAGAGAGAGAGAGGGTGTATAAGCTATAGTGTAATAATGTATACATACTATATTGTATAAGCTATAGTGTAATAATGTATACATATTATAGTGTGTAGACTATAGTGTAATAATGTATACATACTATAGTGTATAAGCTATAGGGTAATAATGTATACATATTATAGTGGAATGACTATAGTGTAATAATGTATACATACTATAGTGTATAAGCTATAGTGTAATAATGTATACATATTATAGTGGATTGACTATAGTGTAATAATGTATACATACTATAGTGTATAGGCTATAGTGTAATAATGTACACATACTATAGTACTATAGTGTATAGTGTAATAATGTATACATACTATAGTGTATAAGCTATGGGGTAATAATGTATACATATTATAGTGGAATGACTATAGTGTAATAATGTATACATACTATAGTGTGTAGACTATAGTGTAATAATGTATACCTAGTATAGTGTATCAAATCAAATCAAATCAAATGTATTTATATAGCCCTTCGTACATCAGCTGATATCTCAAAGTGCTGTACAGAAACCCAGCCTAAAACCCCAAACAGCAAGCAATGCAGGTGTAGAAGCAGGTGTATAAGTTATAGTGTAATAATGTATACATATTATAGTGTAATAATGTATACCTACTATAGTGTATAAGCTATAGTGTAATAATGTATACATATTATAGTGTGTAGACTATAGTGTAATAATGTATACATACTATAGTGTGTAGACTTTAGTGTGGTGTGACTGAGTTGAACAGAGCTACTGCTATAGTCAGTTACGCATTCTGTATAGGCTAGTGTAGCAGCTGCTGCTGGCAATGGAGGGAGTGAGAGAGAGAGAGAGCGAGAGAGAGAGAGAGAGAGAGAGGGAGAGAGAGAGAACGAGAGAACGAGAGAACGAGAGAGGGAGAGAGGGAGAGAACGAGAACGAGAGAGGAGAGAGAATGAGAGAGGAAGAGAAAGAGAGCGAGAGAGAGAGAGGGAGAGAGAGAGAGAGAGAGAGAGAGAGAGAGAGAGAGAGAGAGAGAGAGAGAGAGAGAGAGAGAGAGAGAGAGAGAGAGAGAGAGAGAGAGAGAGAGAGAGAGAGGGAGAGAGAGAGAGAGAGAGGGTTTCTGTAAAGCTGCATTATGAGTTAAGGACCTACATCCCTCTATACAGCAGGAGAGAGCGCTATGCTTTCTAAGGTCTACAGAGGAAGCGGTGTGGCAGTGACTGGATATTAAATAGACACTCTTCCAGGTTGCCTACTACACTACACGTCCCAGTGGCTGTCTGGCTGCTGTGTAGACAGGTTGCCTACTACACTACACGTCCCAGTGGCTGTCTGGCTGCTGTGTAGACAGGTTGCCTACTACACTACACGTCCCAGTGGCTGTCTGGCTGCTGTGTAGACAGGTTGCCTACTACACTACACGTCCCAGTGGCTGTCTGGCTGCTGTGTAGACAGGTTGCCTACTACACTACACATCCCAGTGGCTGTCTGGCTGCTGTGTAGACAGGTTGCCTACTACACTACACGTCCCAGTGGCTGTCTGGCTGCTGTGTAGACAGGTTGCCTACTACACTACACGTCCCAGTGGCTGTCTGGCTGCTGTGTAGACAGGTTACCTACTACACTACACGTCCCAGTGGCTGTCTGGCTGCTGTGTAGACTGGTCTATAACCACAGACCTACTCAACGCAGGATCACCTCTCCCACTACTGACTATAAAGCCTACTCAACACAGGACCACCTCTCCCCCTACTGACTATAAAGCCTACTGGCACAAGCTCTAAATGAGCCATAAGGGTTACAGCATTTTAGCCTGATTCTTTACACAGATTGTACAGCGTTACCCCCAAGCAGCCCAGTGTTTGGAGCTAAATATTGAAGATATTCTATATGTATAACACATGTATTATGTCATTTTGATACAGCCTACAGTAATGAACTGCTATACATGTTTTCCAGTTGTGTGGCATGTTGTTCTGTGAAGAAGAGGATTGGATCAAAGACGTTGTCATGACAATTTAACAGTGAGGTTAAAGGACTTTTTGACTTAAAGCTACCGTTGCTCACTATCCTGCTCTCAGACACAGGCGTGCCCTAATAGCATGTATGTAATAGCCTATATCGTATAAGGCTGCACATGGACATTTATAGAGTGATTTCAAATACTCTATAATAGCCTACTCTCTCTCTCTCAATCTATATCTATCTATATATATATATAGATATATAGATATATAGATACAAATAAAATGTATTTGTATCTATATATCTATATATATATATATATATATATATATATATATATATATATATATATATATATATATATATAGTTATTTTATTTGTATTTTTACTATATACTGGAAAATCAAAGAGTGAATGGGAAAACCAAAATCACTTGACCAGACAAGCTACGGATCTCCCTTCCCAAACCCAAAACCATATCGGTCATGTACCTAGACCTGGGGCACTTGAGTGGAGACGTGCGACGCACAGCAATGCAGCCCGCAACTTATCATCGGCGACGCTTTCCAGCCACGGAGACAGGAGATGTGCCATTTGAGGTTACAATAAATGTTTCATGATGCAACGTGCGCTTTCCACGAGTTACAGACCGCATGAAAACAGAGACGCCGTGCACAAGCTACGCTGTGACTCTCTGAGAGGTATCATATGAAACATCTAGTCCTACACAGTGGGATGTGAATTATTGGATGTCATTGCGCTAGGATATATCAACGAGACGAGAGAGTGGTGGAAAAAGATCCACCTCTTGGTGTGCAATAGGATGTCACATAACATACTGCAGAGCCGACTGTTGTACGAAGGTGGACAAATGTCTCTTAACACACTGCGAAATTCTGCCACCCCATAGGCTACATTCACTAATATCACTTGGTCAATATCACTTCACCTACAGAGCTCAGCGCGGGCAGACGCGCGCACGCATTTGGGCAAGTAAATGCTCAAAATGAATGAAGCAGTACACACATGCTCTAAAGCGTTAAACCGCAGAAAAATGCACCACAACTGCACATAGAATAGCATCAACAATAAATGACGCAATCTTATTCTATATCAGAGTGGCGATGGTGGGAAAATTGTAAAAGGTAATAAATAAAAAAACTGAAATCCCAAACCCGCAAGAGAAGGATGGTGCAGTGTTCTCCGCGCGGCATGGCTATACGGCAGAGAACAGGTATACACGCCTTTACCTGGTGCAGAGGCATCCGCGCCCCAATTCTTCAAAAAAGAAAACGATAAAGACCAAAAAATAATAGTCCCGTTAAATTATCACCCTGTGACAAGCCCGTCCTTACCTGTAATCGCTGCGGATATCAGTTTACAGCCGCAGTCGCATTGACACTGCGGTAACAGGCACGTTCCGATGAATCCCAACTCCTTTACTTCCAAATTACAACGAGATGCGTAAAAAGAAACACCTTTTGGTATCCTAATCCACAGGGCTGTGATGCTTCTTTATGAATTGGTCCGTTCTAAATCCTCCGCAGCGACGTGTTAGTCAAAAGCATGAGAATCCAGCGCGAAAGGAAATAGCAGCAGGATCCCAACAACACTTCCGATCAGCGAGTCCCTCTCCAGCCACTATGCCGCTCCGAGTGGACTCAGACCCGGCGGGATCGCAACACCTCCCATCCCAAACGCGGACGCACTTATGCCTTGAAAATCGCTGCACTGTAGGATTCCGCAAGAGGCTGTGTGTGTCGCGCTGTAGATCAGTGCGATGCTCCCATCTGAAAGGCGTTGTGTGATGCTGCGACGAGAGGGGAGAAGAGAGAGAGGGTGCTTTTCGAGTTTGCAGGTTCCCAGCTGACAACTGAGTAACTGGGCAGGGATTTGAGTGTATGGCGCTGTGCCGGGGCGCAAGGAGCGACTGTCTTGTTTTACCAAGCCTTCTGACTCGCCCGCAGTGACATCTCGGATCGAGGGCTGTGATTGGGCTAATTGTAAAATTTCACTGGCAGCAATCACAGAAGCGCAGCTCACATGATGAATGAGAGGCATATGCTGAAGCCCGCAGCCAGCGAATGTATTTTCTATGTTTATGTAATGCATTCATTCCTGCGTGAAAGGGATTTGGCTATGCCTAAGGGAATACACATGAATACAATACTGGGGGTGAAATGATCATCGGATTTAAATATCTAATCAGAGCATCATTTGAAGATGGAGATTAGGGAAATTAAATATAATTAAGACACTTGCTCTGTGTCGAGGGATTATCTTATTTTGTCGTTGATTATTTTTTAAAGTTTCTAACAGCTAATCAAGATATTGGCTTTCCGTTGGTATTATGATATTTACGAATGCCTATGCAATAACATTTATAACTAGAAAAGCCTTTTCAGTAAGACATTCACAAAAATAATGGTATTTATTATAGCCAAACCACATTATAGCCTATAAATTAATTGTAGGCTACATTCCTAATTTGCCTTACCAATTAGGCATAATGGTCACATTTTCAATGATGAGGTCAACAAGCCACATTGAGATAGACCTACAGACAAGGGGTAACATGATTCACAAAACAGTGAATGATTATTTTCCATGGTTTTGTTTTATAGATGGGAAATCATTTGATTGCAGTTATGTTATCACAGGCAAAAGGGCAATTGAAGTTAAACAGCCTACCAGAATAGTAAGCAAATGTTAGGCCTACACCACACAATCCATTATTAAAATCACACAATCCATTATTAAAATTATTAAAATATTAAAATGATTAAAATATCACGACTGACATTCTTTCTTATCTGCAGCCTACTCTACTTTACATGCTGCATACCTGACTGGGCAAGTTAAGAAAGATGCAACCGTGCTGCAGCTACTCTTCTGACCCTGTGGGTTTTGTCTAGAAGGGATACAGCTTTTGTCAAAATGGACTTTTCTTAGCAGGTTTAGAAGAACTGAAGCGGCAGGTTTTGATAATTAACGCAGCAGGTTAGGATACTTAGGTTAGGGTTAGGGTTAGCTAAAATGCAAAAAAATGAATAAGCAACTTTTGACTTTTTACAAAAGCTGTATACCATCTAGACATGATCCTCCATGTGCTGCTCTCCGTTGGCAAGTGCACTGCGCTTTGAAAACCTGCATCATAGCTCCACCTGCAGGCCAATCAAGAACTGCAGTGGTTTTCCGTCACTGCCCCATGCATTGTGAACCAAACCTTGATTTTTGGCGTTTCAAACCTTGACATGTAGGTGTTAGACAGATACATGACATTTCTAAGCACAATTTGAAGTTAACTGTATTTTCTTGTTTGAGATAGAGAGATAGCCAGGGTTAAGAAAATAACACAACAAAAACAAAACAGCCTACCAATCTGACCTGTATCTGGTGTCCCAGTGGCTTGCCATAATTGGTCAAAAGCAGCGCTGGCTCTAGCCTTTTGGTGTCCCTAAGCAAGATTTGGTCTAAGCAAGATTTGGGGGGGGGGGGGGGGGTAGCAACCTCACCGCAAAATATTTTAGTGGCCCCCCTCTTGATGGTGGAGAGAAAGTGTTACATTTTACAAGTTCATTTCCTGCAATTCTACACATTTTGCCATGCGGTGTAGAGAAAATGTTGCGGTTTTAAAGCAAGTTTTCTGCAATTCTACACATTTTGCCATGCGGTGTAGAGAAAATGTTGCGGTTTTAAAGCAAGTTTTCTGCAATTCTACACATTTTGCCATGCGGTGTAGAGAAAATGTTGCGGTTTTAAAGCAAGTTTTCTGCAATTCTACACATTTTGCCATGCGGTGTAGAGAAAATGTTGCGGTTTTAAAGCAAGTTTTCTGCAATTCTACACATTTTGCCATGCGGTGTAGAGAAAATGTTGCGGTTTTAAAGCAAGTTTTCTGCAATTCTACATATTTTTCCACAGGGCAGAGAATTTTCTTGAAGTTTTACATCTCATTTCCTGAAATTCTACAATTTGTTTGTAGTGACTTATGTCATATTAATATGATATCTGAGTTAGAATGACTAACACAATCAATGGGGGCTCCCTGAAGGTCAGAGCCCCTGGGCACTTGACCAGACAATAGGTATTTGGTAATGATTATTACTAAGTTGTCGCAATTTTCTTTATTGAGACATGTGTAATGGAAACAACAGAGATATTTTCTAAAGATAGACGTTGTTATCAGGCTAACTTTCTTTATTGAGACATGTGTAATGGAAACAACAGAGATATTTTCTAAAGATAGACGTTGTTATCAGGCTAACTTTCTTTATTGAGACAAATGGTGATGGAAAAAGTGTTTTTGGAATAAAGGATGATTGCCAAATAATTTTGAAGGTATGTGCACATGACGTCTCATGTAACTAACTGTTAAGCTCCACTCCACATTTGATTCTAAATGCCTACTGCAGCGTTCCCCATTTTCATTGTTGGACATAAAAGACTGTAAAAACACCAGTAAATCAGCTCCAAGTGATTTATATTATGGTAATATGTTCCCAAGTATTCCCACAAATAATAGAAAGGCACTTGATGATATACAGATGTAAGCAAGCTGTCAATTTGCATTCTACAAATGATTTTCAATGATGTTCTGGCCCCTAAACCATCCAATGAAGAAACATGTGTCCAGGGGCTGAACCTAGTGGATGATCCCTGGCCTACTCCTTGCAAAATAGTTTTTAAACTGTAAAAATACATTTGCTTTGCAGGACAAGGATTGTCTTGACTTGCAAGAATGCTTGTATTTCTTCGCCTTGCTTTTCTGGTTGGCTGATGCAAGTTTCATCATCCAATTATTTCAGCTCTACAGGAGTGCATGTTTCACCAGGGCACGGACCGTGGCGATACGTTGGCACATGCAAATTATTAGAATACAGCAAATATTAGTCAATTATTGCATACTATTCATGCTAGCTTTCACAAGCTACCTGAAACATGAAAAAGATGGGTGGGAGAGCATACCGTCTGTCGCCAAGTTTTATGTGCAATTTGCCTAAATGGGTAATAGAAAAACTTCAACCACTTCCTTTTTATAGGAAACTATTGTTTTTGTTGTTGTTGGTGTGACTTCATTACATCCAGCTGACTTCATTACATCCAGCTGACTTCATTACATCCAGCTGACTTCATTACATCCAGCTGACTTCATTACATCCAGCTGACTTCATTACATCCAGCTGACTTCATTACATCCAGCTGACTTCATTACATCCAGCTGACTTCATTACTTCCAGCTGACTTCATTACATCCAGCTGACTTCATTACTTCCAGCTGACTTCATTACTTCCAGCTGACTTCATTACATCCAGCTGACTTCATTACATCCAGCTGACTTCATTACATCCAGCTGACTTCATTACATCCAGCTGACTTCATTACATCCAGCTGACTTCATTACTTCCAGCTGACTTCATTACATCCAGCTGACTTCATTACTTCCAGCTGACTTCATTACTTCCAGCTGACTTCATTACATCCAGCTGACTTCATTACATCCAGCTGACTTCATTACATCCAGCTGACTTCATTACTTCCAGCTGACTTCATTACTTCCAGCTGACTTCATTACATCCAGCTGACTTCATTACTTCCAGCTGACTTCATTACTTCCAGCTGACTTCATTACTTCCAGCTGACTTCATTACTTCCAGCTGACTTCATTACATCCAGCTGACTTCATTACTTCCAGCTGACTTCATTACTTCCAGCTGACTTCATTACTTCTAGCTGACTTCATTACTTCCAGCTGACTTCATTACTTCTAGCTGACTTCATTACTTCCAGCTGACTTCATTACATCCAGCTGACTTCATTACTTCCAGCTGACTTCATTACTTCCAGCTGACTTCATTACTTCCAGCTGACTTCATTACTTCCAGCTGACTTCATTACATCCAGCTGACTTCATTACTTCCAGCTGACTTCATTACTTCCAGCTGACTTCATTACTTCTAGCTGACATCATTACATCCAGCTGACTTCATTACATCCAGCTGACTTCATTACATCCAGCTGACTTCATTACATCCAGCTGACTTTATTAAATCCAGCTGACATCATTACATCCAGCTGACTTCATTACATTCAGCTGACTTCATTACATCCAGCTGACTTCATTACATCCAGCTGACATCATTACATCCAGCTGACATCATTACATCCAGCTGACTTCATTACATCCAGCTGACATCATTACACCCAGCTGACTTCATTACATCCAGCTGACATCATTACATCCAGCTGACCTCATTACATCCAGCTGACATCATTACATCCAGTTGACTTCATTACATCCAGCTGACATCATTACATCCAGCTGACTTCATTACATCCAGCTGTTTTTATCGACACAAGATAGTTAAATGGAAACGCACCGTAGCAGACAATTGTCCAGTGGTGTAAAGTACTTTAAGTAAAAATAGTTTAAAGTACTACTTAAGTAGTTTTTGGGGTATCTGTACCTTACTTTAGTATTTATATTTTTGACTACTTTTACCACTACATTCCTTAAGAAAATATTGTACTTTTTACTCCATAGATTTTTGTTGAAACTCAAAAGTACTCATTACATTTTGAATGCTTAGCAGGACAGGAAAGAGCCCAATTCAATATAGTAGTGGCCTAGTGGACACCTAAATACCAAGGTAACACAACCAGTCGAAAAAACCAATGCCCTCTAACAAGGAAATATGAAATATTTACAAATGAAGAGGTTTCACAGGGAGCAAAAATGTCTAAACTGAGGAACAATGACCCTTTTATAAATCAATTCATCCCCAATAAATCTAGATTGAGTTTGTCAGTGTGTAACCTATATAGGGTATGTGTGTACGGATGCGATGCAGTTTAAATCCAGAGTCATTGATTGAAGCGCAGGAGGCCGGTATGGTCATCCATTCTACTCTGCTCCTGGTGTCAACCCCCACGGCTTTATCTGATGAATTCATTCAAAGATTAAAATGCACAGAATAAAGACCCACCAAACTATGGCCCTTCACTATTGAGTTAAATCAACATTCTCTAGACCTCAATATTTAGATCTAGTTTCTCAGCACAGAAAATCAATAAGGACTGCAGTGGAGAGGGGTGGATGGCGTTGGTCAGGAGTCAGGACTGTAGTGGAGAGGGGTGGATGGCGTTGGTCAGGAGTCAGGACTGTAGTGGAGAGGGGTGGATGGCGGTGGTCAGGAGTCAGGACTGTAGTGGAGAGGGGTGGATGGCGTTGGTCAGGAGTCAGGACTGTAGTGGAGAGGGGTGGATGGCGTTGGTCAGGAGTCAGGACTGTAGTGGAGAGGGGTGGATGGCGTTGGTCAGGAGTCAGGACTGTAGTGGAGAGGGGTGGATGGCGTTTGTCAGGAGTCAGGACTGTAGCGGAGAGGGGTGGATGGCGTTGGTCAGGAGTCAGGACTGTAGTGGAGAGGGGTGGATGGCGTTGGTCAGGAGTCAGGACTGTAGCGGAGAGGGGTGGATGGCGTTGGTCAGGAGTCAGGACTGCAGTGGAGAGGGGTGGATGGTGTTGGTCAGGAGTCAGGACTGTAGCGGAGAGGGGTGGATGGCGTTGGTCAGGAGTCAGGACTGCAGTGGAGAGGGGTGGATGGCGTTGGTCAGGAGTCAGGACTGTAGTGGAGAGGGGTGGATGGCGTTGGTCAGGAGTCAGGACTGTAGTGGAGAGGGGTGGATGGCGTTGGTCAGGAGTCAGGACTGTAGTGGAGAGGGGTGGATGGCGTTGGTCAGGAGTCAGGACTGCAGTGGAGAGGGGTGGATGGCGTTGGTCAGGAGTCAGGACTGTAGTGGAGAGGGGTGGATGGTGTTGGTCAGGAGTCAGGACTGCAGTGGAGAGGGGTGGATGGCGTTGGTCAGGAGTCAGGACTGTAGTGGAGAGGGGTGGATGGTGTTGGTCAGGAGTCAGGACTGTAGTGGAGAGGGGTGGATGGCGTTGGTCAGGAGTCAGGACTGTAGTGGAGAGGGGTGGATGGCGTTGGTCAGGAGTCAGGACTGCAGTGGAGAGGGGTGGATGGCGTTGGTCAGGAGTCAGGACTGCAGTGGAGAGTTCGGACCAGACAGACAAACAGACAGCATTATGGAACAATGGTCAGCAGGCCACTGAACTGAACAGATCAAATCCTATACATGGTATTATGCTGTGTACCATGCAGTACCTGATGCATTGTGCGATTCCAGACACAGCTAAATGCTCTTGGGTGTTGGTGAACATTCTGGTGCAACATGACTCACCTAGGTAGGTGCTGTACATTGGGGAAGGGGTGAGTTACCCAAGTTGATGTTTTGAGTTGAGGAAAACACCACACATAAACACAAATCATCCTCATCATAATTTATCCTCATCATCATCCTCCTCATCCTCATCATTCTCTCACTCCAGATTCAGTCAAAGTGCAGTTGATCCAGAGTTAGATTCAATATGGTCTCCTATCTTTTCACAGGTGTTGATAACGACCTATCGTACCAAGACACTCATTATAACAGTGGGCACTACCAGACACTAATGACACTAATAAAGGCAGTCTTACCTGTTAGCAGAGTGAATGGGTGGAAGAGGTGAACTCAGAAAGAAGCTGTGCAGTATGAATATCCTGAAGGGAACCCTGTCAAATCACATGCAATTACTCCTTCTCACACCTCTGCTAGGCTTTGACCATTAGATCCACTTTTAGTGTCCTATTGCCATGGCAACCTTTAGGAGGATGTAGTCAATTGAAGTTCTGGGCTGGGTAGTGGAAATAATGCAGTCGTCCAATGGCTGGCCCGGGTTTTAATAAGGGAAGGGTGAAGTTGTGGGCCTATATCTAGGCAGGACAGGAGGACAGAGGTTAGCTGACCAGTCTGACTTCCTCATTTGTCTTGGAAATGAGACGCTGACTTATAGAGCAACATGAATGACTTTCATCAAGTCCCTTTATGTAGAGTCAAGTGGATAGGAGGAGGGTGTGTGTGTGTACGTGTGTTTGTGTGTGTGTATATGTACGTGTGTGTGTGTGCGTGTGTGCGTGCGTGCGTGTGTGTATGTGTACGCGTGTGTGTGTGTGTGTGTGCGTGCGTGCGTGTGTGTGTGTGTCTGCTGCCATCTGGCCCTTGTGTAACCCTGGCAACTTTGGGGTGTTTGTTCTTCGATGTGTGTGCGCGTGTCCCATTGAATAAGCAAACTGAACCCCCTGAAGCACAGCTGTATGTGGATCGGCCCTGAGCCTGGCAGGGGAATTGGGAGAGAGAGAGAGAGAGAGAGACAGAGAACAGCACAGAAGTCAGGTTTCTCTAGAGTCCTCCTGGCCCTGGATAAATACCATGGATCCCTCATGTAATGGACATTCATCACATCTGTTACTCTATTACACACTACCCCAGCCAGACTTCCACCTCTAAATCACCCATGCCAATGTGTAGATGCCAGCTTTATGGCCAATTTCCAAGTCATTTCTATATACGGGAGACAATAATATTTATGGGCTGTCAATGGAGGAGCTGGATTTAGAGTGTCCATCTTCATAAAAGTATCCGCCTCTCTCCATTGGTTGGCAATGCACTGAGGCGGGTTTCTGTTTGATTTAAATCACATGATGAACATTGACAGCATCCCAAACAACATCCTATTCCCTTCATAGTGCACTAGTTTTGACCAGAGCTCTATGGGGAATAGGGTGCCGTTTGGGATACAGAACAGAGTCAGTTGGTATGGAGCCTGCTCATCAGTGCCCTGACTCTAATAACATGTGGCCAAGCTAATGGCATTTTATAAACACCATGGAGACAATGAAGGACACTTTAATATCTCATCGATTTGGGATTCAGATTCATTTTCAGTGTTCACTCCGTCTATCATAAACCACTGACCGGTAAATTACATTAGAGCTGCTGATGTCTTTGTGTGTGTGTGTGTGTGTGTGTGTGTGTGTGTGTGTGTGTGTGTGTGTGTGTGTGTGTGTGTGTGTGTGTGTGTGTGTGTGTGTGTGTGTGTGTGTGTGCGTGTGCGTGGTGCAATGAGCGTGACATTTAAATTACGTTTGCAAATAAACACCATTATTACCTCCTTTGAACACAACTATCGTTGTATGAACTTGTATTTTAGTTTTGGGGCACTCTTGATTCATGGGATATGGTCATTTGGACAACAACATGGTTTGAAATATTAATACTTTAATACTTTAATACATTATTCTGCAATGAAGCGTAGAAACAGAGTGAGTAGATGTCTCTGGACAATCACATATATCTCTGCAGTGAAAACGAATGCTTACAGATGGCCATCTGATGGGGTACGGAGGAACATTTGATAAATTGCTGCATGGGTGCATTTCTGAGTGTGGAAGTACATTTCAATGATACCAATATTTTAGTGGGTTCTATATAGAACTGATCTAATGGTTCTGGGTGAATTGAAACCCGCAGAGTCGATGTCCGCGCGGAAATAGAATTGGCATCATTAACAAAATCCCAGTCAAAATCCATCTGTTCAAGCTAGATGAGGTGGATGGGCTGCGTCTCAATCCAACGGCGGCATTCCACATCTGCGGTAGAAGGTGGCCGAACTACAGCGGTGTTTGTCAGACCATGAGACATCCCTAAAATCAGTCTCCTCACAAAAACTTTTTGCTCTACGAACCCCACAAGGGTCACAGGACTTGTCTGAAATTGGTACCGCCCATCTGCCGACCTCTGTCTGTAGCGTCCGAACAGTTTGGGTTACACACTAATATGACCCCTCTGTGTAAAGGTGCGACTCTCACGAACACGTACATGTCAAGCTTCACAAGACTCGTCTGAAGGTAGCCCGATACCAGTTTTAGAAATGAATGGAAGTACCGTGTACACTACCAGTCTAAAGTTAGGACATATCTACTCATTCAAGGGTTTTTCTTTATTTGGATTATTTTCTACATGGTAGATCTTTTGATTTATATTACACTTTTTTTGGTTAATACAAGATTCTATATATATTATTTCATCATTTTGACGTCTTCACTATTATTCTACCATAAAAACTGTGACATTTTATTAATTTCCCATGAAATTAAAATAAATGATTGATTCAAGGTGTATGAGTGTGTCGGTGTGAATCCTCATTGCTCTCTCACCAATATAGCCAAACAGACTCCCTATCTGGCTAGCAGCTGCCTGCCTGTCTCCCTACCCTAAGTGTGTTTGGGAGGGGAGGGGGGTGTCAGTTAGGGATGTGTCTGCCAGGCATCTCTCCAGAGAACCAGGGCTCTGTCCTGGGAGATTTTGCCCCCCCCAAGTTTACACACATCGTAGGAGAGGTGGGATGCATATTGGGTGAATGGGTTAGAAGACACAGTCCCTCTCTATCGCTGTCACCCCCTCTCTCACCCTTTCTCTCTCTCTCTCGCTTGCTCTCTCTCTCACCCTGTCTCTCTCACTCTGTCTGTCTGTCTCTCTCTTTCTCAAGGCGTAGACATTGACTGTCTGTTTTCCTGCATTATTAAGACCAGATAAGAGAGATAGAGAAAGTGATATGCAGTTTAATTAAACATGGGAAGTTGTTTAAGACCTGAAGCTGCAGAGCATATCGTCTGAAGGAGATATGATGCTATGATATGATCTTATTAAGTTCCATACGGTCTGACTTGTGTACTTGTGCTATTAATTCATCATCATTATTTATTCCTTATCATCTTCATGTTACTAATCAACTTTCATCTTCGCTGAATGTTCACTGTGCTTGAACCTTATTGGACCATGCTTGAACCTTATTGGACCATGCTTGAACCTTATTGGATCATGCTTGAACCTTATTGGACCATGCTTGAACCTTATTGGACCATGCTTGAACCTTATTGGACCATGCTTGAACCTTATTGGACCATGCTTGAACCTTATTGGACCATGCTTGGACCTTATTGGACCATGCTTGAACCTTATTGGACCATGCTTGAACCTTATTGGACCATGCTTGGACAATCTGACGAGACGTTCTAAGAACATGGAAACATTTCTCGTCCGGTTTGGTAGATAAATCACATCATTAGAAAAACGTTTGCAGAGCATTTAACATATTCATCCCGTAAAAAGGTGAAAGATATGCCCTCATGTAGTTCAGAAAACATTGCTGAATTCTCGAACCACTTGTCAAATTGGACAAATAGAGGTTAGAAGAACATCATCTCTGGCCAACAGAAATGTTCTGAGAATTAAGAGATGTTAGATTTTTTCTGCCACTGTTTTGGACATGTCCTGAGTTTGCCTAAAGTCCTTTGATGTTGTCATTGATATCCACAGACACAAGCATGAAGATGAATCAGAATATCTCTCTTTCTCTCTCCCCCGTCTCTCTTTGTTTCTCTCTCTACCCCCCCTCTTTCTCTCACTCTCACCCCCTCTCTCTCTCTACCCCCCCTCTTTCTCTCACTCCCTCTCTCTCACCCCCTCTCTCTCTCTACCCCCCCTCTTTCTCTCACTCCCTCTCTCTCACTCTCACCCCCTCTCTCTCTCTACCCCCCCTCTTTCTCTCA
>NW_027258998.1:0-44350 GCF_045791955.1 Oncorhynchus clarkii lewisi | reverse complement strand
CTTCTGAACCTGAAGGCTGTCTGTCTGGTACTGACCACCCTCTACTTCTGAACCTGAAGGCTGTCTGTCTGGTACTGACCACCCTCTACTTCTGAACCTGAAGGCTGTCTGTCTGGTACTGACCACCCTCTACTTCTGAACCTGAAGGCTAGTCTATAGCCTGGCAGAGAACAGGCACAGGAGGACCCCCCTCTCCCTCTCTCTCTCTCTCTCTCTCTCTCTCTCTCTCTCTCTCTCTACGTCTCTCTCTTTCTCTGTTTGTGTGTGTGTGTCTCTCTCTGTGACTGTCTCTCTCTCTGTCTCTCTTTCTCTTTCTGTGTGTCTCTCTCGCTTTCTCTCTCTGTGTGTCTCTCTCGCTTTCTCTCTCTGTGTGTCTCTCTCTTTCTCCCTGTGTGTGTGTCTCTCTTTCTCCCTGTGTTTGTGTCTGATGCTTGGTGGTGATCATCATGTCAGCCTGGCACACAGGGTTGTTGTTAGTCCACTATAGCTGACACCCAGTGTGTGTGTGTGGTGACCCAGTCACCCCTTATTTGACGATGCTCAGCCCTGTGTTTTATAACGTGTCATAAAGGTGTCATTCTGGGACGTTTATGGACCGTGCGTGTGTGTATGCCCGCTGTGCACAGCCGGCATGTCACCTTGACGTGTGTGTGTGTGTCTCAGCATTTAGCTTTCGGTATTTAGCCTTTAGCCATATCTGTAATCTCTCAAAGATTAATTGAAAATTCAACCTGCAAAGTAAAAGTTGCAAAAAATCTTTCAAGTTCACTAGAAGGGTGTGTGTGTGTGTGTGTGTGTGTGTAGGGGATATGTCAGGGTTTTATCTTACAGGGCTGAAGGTAGGACTTGCTGTTAAAAGGAATCCTGTTCTTTCAATGGCGCCACCACCATGTAGTTGAGCCCTTTAAGAGGCATTCAGACATGGATTAAACACATCCATATCTGGAAGAGACACGTCGGTTTAGGGATGTCCTCCATTTTTTATTAAGGAAAGACATGTTTTAGCTGCAGGAGAAGCAAATAACAGGCGATTTCAGGGATTTCACTTCTTAGGAATCCAAAATAACTCTCCTTGAAGGGGATTTGTTCCCTGAATTGATGAGCCTGTATACGTTTCAGGTAAAACCATACATGAGTCCGTTCACGTGTATAGCTGTCATAGATAACATGTGATCCTATATGATGAGTCTTTTGTGTCCATAGATAAAAGGCTTGTACGTTATCAAGGAGATATTGAGATGAGGTTCTTTCAAGAAGGTGGTGTCGGATCTGATTGGCTGTCTCTGTGATTGAGGTTAACCAGCTGAAAGAGGGGTATTCGCCATTGAAGCCATATAGGGATAGGTGTGCGTGTGCATGTATGTGAATCAGTGCGCTCACCTGCGTGTGTGTGTTTGGTTAACACACACAACACACCAGCCTATTTGTCTCTACAAATTCCATCCTGTCCACACCTTCATTCTTTCTCCCCTACCTTTTCATCCACACCTTCCTTCTTTCTCCCCTACCTTTTCATCCACACCTTCCTTTTTCCTCCTCTACCTTTTCATCCACACCTTCCTTCTTTCTCCCCTACCTTTTCATCCACACCTTCCTTCTTTCTCCCCTACCTTTTCATCCACACCTTCCTTCTCCCTCCTCTACCTTTTCATCCACACCTTCCTTCTCCCTCTACCTTTTCATCCACACCTTCCTTCTACCTCCTCTACCTTTTCATCCACACCTTCCTTCCGTCTTTCTCCCCTACCTTTTCATCCACACCTTCCTTCCGTCTTTCTCCCCTACCTTTTCATCCACACCTTCCTTCCGTCTTTCTCCCCTACCTTTTCATCTAAACCTTCCTTCCTTCTTTCTCCCCTACCTTTTTATCCACACCTTCTTTCTCCCCTACCTTTTCATCCACACCTTCCTTCCGTCTTTCTCCCCTACCTTTTCATCCACACTTTCCTTCCGTCTTTCTCCCCTACCTTTTCATCCACACCTTCCTTCTTTCTCCTCTACTTTTTCATCCACACTTTCCGTCTTTCTCATCTACCTTTTCATCTACACCTTCCTTCTTTCTCCTCTACCTTTTTACCCACACCTTCCTTCTCCCCTACCTTTTCATCCACACCTTCCTTCTCCCTCTACCTTTTCATCCACACCTTCCTTCTTTCTCCTCTACCTTTTCATCCACACCTTCCTTCTTTCTCCTCTACCTTTTCATCCACACCTTCCTTCTCCCTCCTCTACCTTTACATCCACACCTTCCTTCTCCCTCTACCTTTTCATCCACACCTTCCTTCTCCCTCCTCTACCTTTTCATCCACACCTTCCTTCTCCCTCCTCTACCTTTTCATCTAAATCTTCCTTCCGTCTTTCTCCCCTACCTTTTTATCCACATCTTCCTTCTCCCCTACCTTTTCATCCACACCTTCCTTCTCACTCCTCTACCTTTTCATCCACACATTCCTTCCGTCTCCCTCCTCTACCTTTTCATCCACACATTCCTTCCGTCTTTCTCCCCTACCTTTTCATCCACACCTTCCTTCCGTCTTTCTCCCCTACCTTTTCATCCACACCTTCTTTCTCCCCTACCTTTTTATCCACACCTTCCTTCTCCCTCTACCTTTTCATCCACACCTTCCTTCTCCCTCCTCTACCCTTTCATCCACACCTTCCTTCTCCCTCCTCTACCTTTTCATCCACACCTTCCTTCTTTCTCCTCTACCTTTTCATCCACACCTTCCTTCTTTCTCCCCTACCTTTTCATCCACATCTTCCTTCTTTATCCTCTACCCTTTCATCCACACCTTCCTTCTTTATCCTCTACCCTTTCATCCACACCTTCCTTCTTTATCCTCTACCTTTTTATCCACACCTTCCTTCTCCCCTACCTTTTCATCCACACCTTCCTTCTCCCCTACCTTTTCATCCACATCTTCCGTCTTTCTCCTCTACCTTTTCATCCACACCCTCCGTCTTTCTCCTCTACCTTTTCATCCACACCCTCCGTCTTTCTCCCCTACCTTTTCATCCACACCTTCCGTCTTTCTCCTCTACCTTTTCATCCACACCTTCCTTCTTTATCCTCTATCCTTTCATCCACACCCTTCTTTATCCTCTACCTTTTCATCCACACCTTCCTTCTTTCTCCTCTACCTTTTTATCCACACCTTCCTTCTCCCCTACCTTTTCATCCACACCTTCCTTCTCCCCTACCTTTTAATCCACACCTTCCTTCTTCCTCGCCTACATTTTCATCCACATCTTCCATCTTTCTCCTCTACCTTTTCATCCACACCCTCCGTCTTTCTCCTCTACCTTTTCATCCACACCCTCCGTCTTTCTCCCCTACCTTTTCATCCACACCTTCCGTCTTTCTCCTCTACCTTTTCATCCACACCTTCCTTCTTTATCCTCTACCCTTTCATCCACACCTTCCTTCTTTATCCTCTACCTTTTCATCCACACCTTCCTTCTTTCTCCTCTACCTTTTTATCCACACCTTCCTTCTTTCTCCCCTACCTTTTCATCCACACCTTCCTTCCGTCTTTCTCCCCTACCTTTTCATCCACACCTTCCTTCCGTCTTTCTCCCCTACCTTTTCATCCACACCTCCCTTCTCCCTCCTCTACCTTTTTATCCACACCTTCCTTCTTTCTCCCCTACCTTTTCATCCACACCTTCCTTCCGTCTTTCTCCCCTACCTTTTCATCCACACCTTCCTTCCGTCTTTCTCCTCTACCTTTTCATCCACACCTTCCTTCTTTATCCTCTACCCTTTCATCCACACCTTCCTTCTTTATCCTCTACCTTTTCATCCACACCTTCCTTCTTTCTCCTCTACCTTTTTATCCACACCTTCCTTCTCCCCTACCTTTTCACCCACACCTTCATTCTCCCCTACCTTTTCATCCACACCTTCCTTCTTTCTCCTCTACCTTTTCATCCACACCTCCCTTCTCCCTCCTCTACCTTTTTATCCACACCTTCCTTCTTTCTCCCCTACCTTTTCATCCACACCTTCCTTCCGTCTTTCTCCCCTACCTTTTCATCCACACCTTCCTTCCGTCTTTCTCCCCTACCTTTTCATCCACACCTTCTGTCTTTCTCCCCTACCTTTTCATCCACACCTTCCTTCCGTCTTTCTCCCCTACCTTTTCATCCACACCTTCCTTCCGTCTTTCTCCCCTACCTTTTCATCCACACCTTCCTTCCGTCTTTCTCCCCTACCTTTTCATCCACACCTTCCTTCCGTCTTTCTCCCCTACCTTTTCATCCACACCTTCCTTCCGTCTTTCTCCCCTACCTTTTCATCCACACCTTCCTTCCGTCTTTCTCCCCTACCTTTTCAGCCACAGCTTCCTTCTCCCTCCTCTACCTTTTCATCCACAGCTTCCTTCTCCCTCCTCTACCTTTTCATCCACACCTTCCTTCCGTCTTTCTCCCCTACCTTTTCATCCTCACCTTCCTTCCGTCTTTCTCCCCTACCTTTTCATCCACACCTTCCTTCCTTCTTTCTGCCCTACCTTTTTATCCACACCTTCCTTCTCCCCTACCTTTTTATCCACACCTTCCTTCTCCGCTACCTTTTCATCCACACCTTCCTTCCGTCTTTCTGCCCTACCTTTTTATCCACACCTTCCTTCTCCCCTACCTTTTCATCCACACCTTCCTTCTCCCTCTACCTTTTCATCCACACCTTCTTTCTCCCCTACCTTTTCATCCACACCTTCCTTCCGTCTTTCTCCCATACCTTTTCATCCACACCTTCCTTCCGTCTTTCTCCCCTACCTTTTCATCCACACCTTCCTTCTTTCTCCTCTACTTTTTCATCCACACTTTCCGTCTTTCTCCTCTACCTTTTCATCTACACCTTCCTTCTTTCTCCTCTACCTTTTTATCCACACCTTCCTTCTCCCCTACCTTTTCATCCACACCTTCCTTCTCCCCTACCTTTTCATCCACACCTTCCTTCTCCCTCTACCTTTTCATCCACACCTTCCTTCTTTCTCCTCTACCTTTTCATCCACACCTTCCTTCTTTCTCCTCTACCTTTTCATCCACACCTTCCTTCTTTCTCCTCTACCTTTTCATCCACACCTTCCTTCTTTCTCCTCTACCTTTTCATCCACACCTTCCTTCTTTCTCCTCTACCTTTTCATCCACACCTTCCTTCTCCCCTACCTTTTCATCCACATCTTCCGTCTTTCTCCTCTACCTTTTCATCCACACCCTCCGTCTTTCTCCCCTACCTTTTCATCCACACCTTCCGTCTTTCTCCTCTACCTTTTCATCCACACCTTCCTTCTTTATCCTCTACCCTTTCATCCACACATTCCTTCTTTATCCTCTACCTTTTCATCCACACCTTCCTTCTCCCCTACCTTTTCATCCACACCTTCCTTCTCCCCTACCTTTTAATCCACACCTTCCTTCTTTCTCGCCTACATTTTCATCCACATCTTCCATCTTTCTCCTCTACCTTTTCATCCACACCCTCCGTCTTTCTCCTCTACCTTTTCATCCACACCCTCCGTCTTTCTCCCCTACCTTTTCATCCACACCCTCCGTCTTTCTCCCCTACCTTTTCATCTACACCTTCCGTCTTTCTCCTCTACCTTTTCATCCACACCTTCCTTCTTTATCCTCTACCCTTTCATCCACACCTTCCTTCTTTATCCTCTACCTTTTCATCCACACCTTCCTTCTTTATCCTCTACCTTTTCATCCACACCTTCCTTCTTTCTCCTCTACCTTTTTATCCACACCTTCCTTCTCCCCTACCTTTTCATCCACACCTTCATTCTCCCCTACCTTTTCACCCACACCTTCCTTCTTTCTCCTCTACCTTTTCATTCGCACCTCCCTTCTCCCTCCTCTACCTTTTTATCCACACCTTCCTTCTTTCTCCCCTACCTTTTCATCCACACCTTCCTTCTCCCTCTACCTTTTCATACACATCTTCCTTCTTTCTCCTCTACCTTTTCATCCACACCTTCCTTCCTTCTCCCCTACCTTTTCATCCACACCTTCCTTCTTTCTCCCCTACCTTTTCATCCACACCTTCCTTCCGTCTTTCTCCCCTACCTTTTCATCCACACCTTCCTTCCGTCTTTCTCCCCTACCTTTTTATCCACACCTTCCTTCTCCCCTACCTTTTCATCCACACCTTCCTTCTCCCTCTACCTTTTCATCCACACCTTCCTTCTACCTCCTCTACCTTTTCATCCACACCTTCCTTCTCCCTCCTCTACCTTTTCATCCACACCTTCCTTCCGTCTTTCTCCCCTACCTTTTCATCCACACCTTCCTTCCGTCTTTCTCCCCTACCTTTTTATCCACACCTTCCTTCTCCCCTACCTTTTCATCCACACCTTCCTTCTCCCTCTACCTTTTCATACACACCTTCCTTCTTTCTCCTCTACCTTTTCATCAACACCTTCCTTCTCCCTCCTCTACCTTTTCATCCACACCTTCCTTCTCCCTCCTCTACCTTTTCATACACACCTTCCTTCTTTCTCCTCTACCTTTTCGTCCACACCTTCCTTCCTTCTCCCCTACCTTTTCATCCACACCTTCCTTCTTTCTCCCCTACCTTTTCATCTACACCTTCCTTCTTTCTCCCCTACCTTTTCATCCACACCTTCCTTCTTTCTCCCCTACCTTTTCATCCACACCTTCCTTCTTTCTCCCTCTACCTTTTCATACACACCTTCCTTCTTTCTCCTCTACCTTTTCATCCACACCTTCCTTCTTCCTCCTCTACCTTTTCATCCACACCTTACTTCTCCCTCTACCTTTTCATCCACACCTTCCTTCTCCCTCCTCTACCTTTTCATCCACACCTTCCTTCCGTCTTTCTCCCCTACCTTTTTATCCACACCTTCCTTCTCCCCTACATTTTCATCCACACCTTCCTTCTTTCTCCCCTACCTTTTCATCCACACCTTCCTTCTCCCTCTACCTTTTCATACACACCTTCCTTCTTTCTCCTCTACCTTTTCATCCACACCTTCCTTCTCCCTCCTCTACATTTTCATCCACACCTTACTTCTCCCTCTACCTTTTCATCCACACCTTCCTTCTCCCTCCTCTACCTTTTCATCCACACCTTCCTTCCGTCTTTCTCCCCTACCTTTTCATCCACACCTTCCTTCCGTCTTTCTCCCCTACCTTTTTATCCACACCTTCCTTCTCCCCTACTTTTTCATCCACACCTTCCTTCTCCCTCTACCTTTTCATACACACCTTCTTTCTTTCTCCTCTACCTTTTCATCAACACCTTCCTTCTCCCTCCTCTACCTTTTCATCCACACCTTCCTTCTCCCTCCTCTACCTTTTCATACACACCTTCCTTCTTTCTCCCCTACCTTTTCATCCACACCTTCCTTCCGTCTTTCTCCCCTACCTTTTCATCCACACCTTCCTTCCGTCTTTCTCCCCTACCTTTTCATCCACACCTTCCTTCCGTCTTTCTCCCCTACCTTTTCATCCACACCTTCCTTCCGTCTTTCTCCCCTACCTTTTCATCCACACCTTCCTTCCGTCTTTCTCCCCTACCTTTTCATCCACACCTTCCTTCCGTCTTTCTCCCCTACCTTTTCATCCACACCTTCCTTCCGTCTTTCTCCCCTACCTTTTCATCCACACCTTCCTTCCGTCTTTCTCCCCTACCTTTTCATCCACACCTTCCTTCCGTCTTTCTCCCCTACCTTTTCATCCACACCTTCCTTCCGTCTTTCTCCCCTACCTTTTCATCCACACCTTCCTTCCGTCTTTCTCCCCTACCTTTTCATCCACACCTTCCTTCCGTCTTTCTCCCCTACCTTTTCATCCACACCTTCCTTCCTTCTCCCTCCTCTACCTTTTCATCCACACCTTCCTTCCTTCTCCCTCCTCTACCTTTTTATCCACACCTTCTTTCTCCCCTACCTTTTTATCCACACCTCCCTTCTCCCCTACCTTTTCATCCACACCTTCCTTCCGTCTTTCTGCCCTACCGTTTTATCCACACCTTCCTTCTCCCCTACCTTTTCATCCACACCTTCCTTCTCCCTCTACCTTTTCATCCACACCTTCCTTCACCCTCTACCTTTTCATCCACACCTTCCTTCCGTCTTTCTCCCCGACCTTTTTATCCACACCTTCCTTCTCCCCTACCTTTTCATCCACACCTTCCTTCTCCCCTACCTTTTCATCCACACCTTCCTTCTCCCTCTACCTTTTCATGCACACCTTCCTTCTTTCTCCTCTACCTTTTCATCCACACCTTCCTTCTCCCTCCTCTACCTTTTCATCCACACCTTCCTTCTCCCTCTACCTTTTCATACACATCTTCCTTCTTTCTCCTCTACCTTTTCATCCACACCTTCCTTCCTTCTCCCCTACCTTTTCATCCACACCTTCCTTCTTTCTCCCCTACCTTTTCATCCACACCTTCCTTCCGTCTTTCTCCCCTACCTTTTCATCCACACCTTCCTTCCGTCTTTCTCCCCTACCTTTTTATCCACACCTTCCTTCTCCCCTACCTTTTCATCCACACCTTCCTTCTCCCTCTACCTTTTCATACACACCTTCCTTCTTTCTCCTCTACCTTTTCATCCACACCTTCCTTCTCCCTCCTCTACCTTTTCATCCACACCTTCCTTCCGTCTTTCTCCCCTACCTTTTCATCCACACCTTCCTTCCGTCTTTCTCCCCTACCTTTTTATCCACACCTTCCTTCTCCCCTACCTTTTCATCCACACCTTCCTTCTCCCTCTACCTTTTCATACACACCTTCCTTCTTTCTCCTCTACCTTTTCATCAACACCTTCCTTCTCCCTCCTCTACCTTTTCATCCACACCTTCCTTCTCCCTCCTCTACCTTTTCATACACACCTTCCTTCTTTCTCCTCTACCTTTTCATCCACACCTTCCTTCCTTCTCCCCTACCTTTTCATCCACACCTTCCTTCTTTCTCCCCTACCTTTTCATCCACACCTTCCTTCTTTCTCCCCTACCTTTTCATCCACACCTTCCTTCTTTCTCCCCTACCTTTTCATCCACACCTTCCTTCTTTCTCCCCTACCTTTTCATCCACACCTTCCTTCTTTCTCCCTCTACCTTTTCATACACACCTTCCTTCTTTCTCCTCTACCTTTTCATCCACACCTTCCTTCTTCCTCCTCTACCTTTTCATCCACACCTTACTTCTCCCTCTACCTTTTCATCCACACCTTCCTTCTCCCTCCTCTACCTTTTCATCCACACCTTCCTTCCGTCTTTCTCCCCTACCTTTTTATTCACACCTTCCTTCTCCCCTACCTTTTCATCCACACCTTCCTTCTTTCTCCCCTACCTTTTCATCCACACCTTCCTTCTCCCTCTACCTTTTCATCCACACCTTCCTTCCGTCTTTCTCCCCTACCTTTTCATCCACACCTTCCTTCCGTCTTTCTCCCCTACCTTTTCATCCACACCTTCCTTCCGTCTTTCTCCCCTACCTTTTCATCCACACCTTCCTTCCGTCTTTCTCCCCTACCTTTTCATCCACACCTTCCTTCCGTCTTTCTCCCCTACCTTTTCATCCACACCTTCCTTCCGTCTTTCTCCCCTACCTTTTCATCCACACCTTCCTTCCGTCTTTCTCCCCTACCTTTTCATCTACACCTTCCTTCCGTCTTTCTCCCCTACCTTTTCATCCACACCTTCCTTCCTTCTCCCTCCTCTACCTTTTCATCCACACCTTCCTTCCTTCTCCCTCCTCTACCTTTTTATCCACACCTTCTTTCTCCCCTACCTTTTTATCCACACCTCCCTTCTCCCCTACCTTTTCATCCACACCTTCCTTCCGTCTTTCTGCCCTACCTTTTTATCCACACCTTCCTTCTCCCCTACCTTTTCATCCACACCTTCCTTCTCCCTCTACCTTTTCATCCACACCTTCCTTCTCCCTCTACCTTTTCATCCACACCTTCCTTCCGTCTTTCTCCCCGACCTTTTTATCCACACCTTCCTTCTCCCCTACCTTTTCATCCACACCTTCCTTCTCCCCTACCTTTTCATCCACACCTTCCTTCTCCCTCTACCTTTTCATACACACCTTCCTTCTTTCTCCTCTACCTTTTCATCAACACCTTCCTTCTCCCTCCTCTACCTTTTCATCCACACCTTCCTTCTCCCTCCTCTACCTTTTCATACACACCTTCCTTCTTTCTCCTCTACCTTTTCATCCACACCTTCCTTCCTTCTCCCCTACCTTTTCATCCACACCTTCCTTCTTTCTCCCCTACCTTTTCATCCACACCTTCCTTCTTTCTCCCCTACCTTTTCATCCACACCTTCCTTCTTTCTCCCCTACCTTTTCATCCACACCTTCCTTCTTTCTCCCCTACCTTTTCATCCACACCTTCCTTCTTTCTCCCTCTACCTTTTCATACACACCTTCCTTCTTTCTCCTCTACCTTTTCATCCACACCTTCCTTCTTCCTCCTCTACCTTTTCATCCACACCTTACTTCTCCCTCTACCTTTTCATCCACACCTTCCTTCTCCCTCCTCTACCTTTTCATCCACACCTTCCTTCCGTCTTTCTCCCCTACCTTTTTATTCACACCTTCCTTCTCCCCTACCTTTTCATCCACACCTTCCTTCTTTCTCCCCTACCTTTTCATCCACACCTTCCTTCTCCCTCTACCTTTTCATCCACACCTTCCTTCCGTCTTTCTCCCCTACCTTTTCATCCACACCTTCCTTCCGTCTTTCTCCCCTACCTTTTCATCCACACCTTCCTTCCGTCTTTCTCCCCTACCTTTTCATCCACACCTTCCTTCCGTCTTTCTCCCCTACCTTTTCATCCACACCTTCCTTCCGTCTTTCTCCCCTACCTTTTCATCCACACCTTCCTTCCGTCTTTCTCCCCTACCTTTTCATCCACACCTTCCTTCCGTCTTTCTCCCCTACCTTTTCATCTACACCTTCCTTCCGTCTTTCTCCCCTACCTTTTCATCCACACCTTCCTTCCTTCTCCCTCCTCTACCTTTTCATCCACACCTTCCTTCCTTCTCCCTCCTCTACCTTTTTATCCACACCTTCTTTCTCCCCTACCTTTTTATCCACACCTCCCTTCTCCCCTACCTTTTCATCCACACCTTCCTTCCGTCTTTCTGCCCTACCTTTTTATCCACACCTTCCTTCTCCCCTACCTTTTCATCCACACCTTCCTTCTCCCTCTACCTTTTCATCCACACCTTCCTTCTCCCTCTACCTTTTCATCCACACCTTCCTTCCGTCTTTCTCCCCGACCTTTTTATCCACACCTTCCTTCTCCCCTACCTTTTCATCCACACCTTCCTTCTCCCCTACCTTTTCATCCACACCTTCCTTCTCCCTCTACCTTTTCATGCACACCTTCCTTCTTTCTCCTCTACCTTTTCATCCACACCTTCCTTCTCCCTCCTCTACCTTTTCATCCACACCTTCCTTCTCCCTCTACCTTTTCATACACATCTTCCTTCTTTCTCCTCTACCTTTTCATCCACACCTTCCTTCCTTCTCCCCTACCTTTTCATCCACACCTTCCTTCTTTCTCCCCTACCTTTTCATCCACACCTTCCTTCCGTCTTTCTCCCCTACCTTTTCATCCACACCTTCCTTCCGTCTTTCTCCCCTACCTTTTTATCCACACCTTCCTTCTCCCCTACCTTTTCACCCACACCTTCCTTCTCCCTCTACCTTTTCATACACACCTTCCTTCTTTCTCCTCTACCTTTTCATCCACACCTTCCTTCTCCCTCCTCTACCTTTTCATCCACACCTTCCTTCCGTCTTTCTCCCCTACCTTTTCATCCACACCTTCCTTCCGTCTTTCTCCCCTACCTTTTTATCCACACCTTCCTTCTCCCCTACCTTTTCATCCACACCTTCCTTCTCCCTCTACCTTTTCATACACACCTTCCTTCTTTCTCCTCTACCTTTTCATCAACACCTTCCTTCTCCCTCCTCTACCTTTTCATCCACACCTTCCTTCTCCCTCCTCTACCTTTTCATACACACCTTCCTTCTTTCTCCTCTACCTTTTCATCCACACCTTCCTTCCTTCTCCCCTACCTTTTCATCCACACCTTCCTTCTTTCTCCCTCTACCTTTTCATACACACCTTCCTTCTTTCTCCCCTACCTTTTCATCCACCTTCCTTCCTTCTCCCCTACCTTTTCATCCACACCTTCCTTCTCCCTCCTCTACCTTTTCATCCACCTTCCTTCTCCCTCCTCTACCTTTTCATCCACCTTCCTTCTCCCCTACCTTTTCATCCACACCTTCCTTCTTTCTCCCCTACCTTTTCATCCACACCTTCCTTCTCCCTCTACCTTTTCATACACACCTTCCTTCTTTCTCCTCTACCTTTTCATCCACACCTTCCTTCTCCCTCCTCTACATTTTCATCCACACCTTACTTCTCCCTCTACCTTTTCATCCACACCTTCCTTCTCCCTCCTCTACCTTTTCATCCACACCTTCCTTCCGTCTTTCTCCCCTACCTTTTCATCCACACCTTCCTTCCGTCTTTCTCCCCTACCTTTTTATCCACACCTTCCTTCTCCCCTACTTTTTCATCCACACCTTCCTTCTCCCTCTACCTTTTCATACACACCTTCCTTCTTTCTCCTCTACCTTTTCATCAACACCTTCCTTCTCCCTCCTCTACCTTTTCATCCACACCTTCCTTCTCCCTCCTCTACCTTTTCATACACACCTTCCTTCTCCCTCCTCTACCTTTTCATCCACACCTTCCTTCCGTCTTTCTCCCCTACCTTTTCATCCACACCTTCCTTCCGTCTTTCTCCCCTACCTTTTTATCCACACCTTCCTTCTCCCCTACTTTTTCATCCACACCTTCCTTCTCCCTCTACCTTTTCATACACACCTTCCTTCTTTCTCCTCTACCTTTTCATCAACACCTTCCTTCTCCCTCCTCTACCTTTTCATCCACACCTTCCTTCTCCCTCCTCTACCTTTTCATACACACCTTCCTTCTTTCTCCCCTACCTTTTCATACACACCTTCCTTCCGTCTTTCTCCCCTACCTTTTCATCCACACCTTCCTTCCGTCTTTCTCCCCTACCTTTTCATCCACACATTCCTTCCGTCTTTCTCCCCTACCTTTTCATCCACACCTTCCTTCCGTCTTTCTCCCCTACCTTTTCATCCACACCTTCCTTCCGTCTTTCTCCCCTACCTTTTCATCCACACCTTCCTTCCGTCTTTCTCCCCTACCTTTTCATCCACACCTTCCTTCCGTCTTTCTCCCCTACCTTTTCATCCACACCTTCCTTCCGTCATTCTCCCCTACCTTTTCATCCACACCTTCCTTCCGTCTTTCTCCCCTACCTTTTCATCCACACCTTCCTTCCGTCTTTCTCCCCTACCTTTTCATCCACACCTTCCTTCCGTCTTTCTCCCCTACCTTTTCATCCACACCTTCCTTCCGTCTTTCTCCCCTACCTTTTCATCCACACCTTCCTTCCTTCTCCCTCCTCTACCTTTTCATCCACACCTTCCTTCCTTCTCCCTCCTCTACCTTTTTATCCACACCTTCTTTCTCCCCTACCTTTTTATCCAAACCTCCCTTCTCCCCTACCTTTTCATCCACACCTTCCTTCCGTCTTTCTGCCCTACCTTTTTATCCACACCTTCCTTCTCCCCTACCTTTTCATCCACACCTTCCTTCTCCCTCTACCTTTTCATCCACACCTTCCTTCGCCCTCTACCTTTTCATCCACACCTTCCTTCTCCCTCTACCTTTTCATGCACACCTTCCTTCTTTCTCCTCTACCTTTTCATCCACACCTTCCTTCTCCCTCCTCTACCTTTTCATCCACACCTTCCTTCTCCCTCTACCTTTTCATACACATCTTCCTTCTTTCTCCTCTACCTTTTCATCCACACCTTCCTTCCTTGTCCCCTACCTTTTCATCCACACCTTCCTTCTTTCTCCCCTACCTTTTCATCCACACCTTCCTTCCGTCTTTCTCCCCTACCTTTTCATCCACACCTTCCTACTCCCTCTACCTTTTCATACACACCTTCCTTCTTTCTCCTCTACCTTTTCATCAACACCTTCCTTCTCCCTCCTCTACCTTTTCATCCACACCTTCCTTCTCCCTCCTCTACCTTTTCATACACACCTTCCTTCTTTCTCCTCTACCTTTTCATCCACACCTTCCTTCCTTCTCCCCTATCTTTTCATCCACACCTTCCTTCTTTCTCCCCTACCTTTTCATCCACACCTTCCTTCTTTCTCCCCTACCTTTTCATCCACACCTTCCTTCTTTCTCCCCTACCTTTTCATCCACACCTTCCTTCTTTCTCCCTCTACCTTTTCATACACACCTTCCTTCTTTCTCCTCTACCTTTTCATCCACACCTTCCTTCTTCCTCCTCTACCTTTTCATCCACACCTTCCTTCTCCCTCCTCTATCTTTTCATCCACACCTTCCTTCCGTCTTTCTCCCCTACCTTTTTATCCACACCTTCCTTCTCCCCTACCTTTTCATCCACACCTTCCTTCTTTCTCCCCTACCTTTTCATCCACACCTTCATTCTCCCTCTACCTTTTCATACACACCTTCCTTCTTTCTCCTCTACCTTTTCATCCACACCTTCCTTCTCCCTCCTCTACATTTTCATCCACACCTTCCTTCCGTCTTTCTCCCCTACCTTTTCATCCACACCTTCCTTCCGTCTTTCTCCCCTACCTTTTTATCCACACCTTCCTTCTCCCCTACCTTTTCATCCACACCTTCCTTCTCCCTCTACCTTTTCATACACACCTTCCTTCTTTCTCCTCTACCTTTTCATCAACACCTTCCTTCTCCCTCCTCTACCTTTTCATCCACACCTTCCTTCTTTCTCCCCTACCTTTTCATCCACACCTTCCTTCTCCCCTACCTTTTCATCCACCTTCCTTCTCCCCTACCTTTTCATCCACCTTCCTTCTCCCCTACCTTTTCATCCACCTTCCTTCTCCCCTACCTTTTCATCCACACCTTCCTTCTTTCTCCCCTACCTTTTCATCCACACCTTCCTTCTTTCTCCCCTACCTTTTCATCCACACCTTCCTTCTTTCTCCCCTACCTTTTCATCCACCTTCCTTCCTTCTCCCCTACCTTTTCATCCACACCTTCCTTCTCCCTCCTCTACCTTTTCATCCACCTTCCTTCTCCCTCCTCTACCTTTTCATCCACCTTCCTTCTCCCTCCTCTACCTTTTCATCCACGCCTTCCTTCTTTCTCACCTACCTTTTTCATTTACCTTCCTTCTCCCTCCTCTACCTTTTCATCCACACCTTCCTTCTTTCTCCCCTACCTTTTCATCCACACCTTCCTTCTTTCTCCCCTACCTTTTCATCCACACCTTCCTTGTTTCTCCCCTACCTTTTCATCCACCTTCCTTCTTTCTCCCCTACCTTTTCATCCACCTTCCTTCTCTCCCCCCTACCTTTTCATCCACCTTCCTTCTCCCTCCTCTACCTTTTCATCCACACCTTCCTTTTTTCTCCTCTACCTTTTCATCCACACCTTCCTTCTCCCTCCTCTACCTTTTCATCCACCTTCCTTCTCCCTCCTCTACCTTTTCATCCACGCCTTCCTTCTTTCTCACCTACCTTTTTCATTTACCTTCCTTCTCCCTCCTCTACCTTTTCATCCACACCTTCCTTCTTTCTCCCCTACATTTTCATCCACACCTTCCTTCTCCCTCCTCTACCTTTTCATACACACCTTCCTTCTCCCTCCTCTACCTTTTCATCCACCTTCCTTCTCCCTCCTCTACCTTTTCATCCACGCCTTCCGTCTTTCTCCCCTACCTTTTCATCCACACCTTCCTTCCGTCTTTCTCCCCTACCTTTTCATCCACACCTTCCTTCCGTCTTTCTCCCCTACCTTTTCATCCACACCTTCCTTCCTTCTCCCTCCTCTACCTTTTCATCCACACCTTCCTTCCTTCTCCCTCCTCTACCTTTTCATCCACACCTTCCTTCTCCCTCTACCTTTTCATGCACACCTTCCTTCTTTCTCCTCTACCTTTTCATCCACACCTTCCTTCTCCCTCCTCTACCTTTTCATCCACACCTTCCTTCTCCCTCTACCTTTTCATACACATCTCCCTTCTTTCTCCCCTACCTTTTCATCCACACCTTCCTTCCGTCTTTCTCCCCTACCTTTTCATCCACACCTTCCTTCCGTCTTTCTCCCCTACCTTTTTATCCACACCTTCCTTCTCCCCTACCTTTTCATCCACACCTTCCTTCTCCCTCTACCTTTTCATACACATCTTCCTTCTTTCTCCTCTACCTTTTCATCCACACCTTCCTTCCTTCTCCCCTACCTTTTCATCCACACCTTCCTTCTTTCTCCCCTACCTTTTCATCCACACCTTCCTTCCGTCTTTCTCCCCTACCTTTTCATCCACACCTTCCTTCCGTCTTTCTCCCCTACCTTTTTATCCACACCTTCCTTCTCCCCTACCTTTTTATCCACACCTTCCTTCTCCCCTACCTTTTCATCCACACCTTCCTTCTCCCTCTACTTTTTCATACACACCTTCCTTCTTTCTCCTCTACCTTTTCATCAACACCTTCCTTCTCCCTCCTCTACCTTTTCATCCACACCTTCCTTCTCCCTCCTCTACCTTTTCATACACACCTTCCTTCTTTCTCCTCTACCTTTTCATCCACACCTTCCTTCCTTCTCCCCTACCTTTTCATCCACACCTTCCTTCTTTCTCCCCTACCTTTTCATCCACACCTTCCTTCTTTCTCCCCTACCTTTTCATCCACACCTTCCTTCTTTCTCCCCTACCTTTTCATCCACACCTTCCTTCTTTCTCCCTCTACCTTTTCATACACACCTTCCTTCTTTCTCCTCTACCTTTTCATCCACACCTTCCTTCTTCCTCCTCTACCTTTTCATCCACACCTTCCTTCTCCCTCCTCTACCTTTTCATCCACACCTTCCTTCCGTCTTTCTCCCCTACCTTTTTATCCACACCTTCCTTCTCCCCTACCTTTTCATCCACACCTTCCTTCTTTCTCCCCTACCTTTTCATCCACACCTTCCTTCTCCCTCTACCTTTTCATACACACCTTCCTTCTTTCTCCTCTACCTTTTCATCCACACCTTCCTTCTCCCTCCTCTACATTTTCATCCACACCTTCCTTCCGTCTTTCTCCCCTACCTTTTCATCCACACCTTCCTTCCGTCTTTCTCCCCTACCTTTTTATCCACACCTTCCTTCTCCCCTACCTTTTCATCCACACCTTCCTTCTCCCTCTACCTTTTCATACACACCTTCCTTCTTTCTCCTCTACCTTTTCATCAACACCTTCCTTCTCCCTCCTCTACCTTTTCATCCACACCTTCCTTCTTTCTCCCCTACCTTTTCATCCACACCTTCCTTCTCCCCTACCTTTTCATCCACCTTCCTTCTCCCCTACCTTTTCATCCACCTTCCTTCTCCCCTACCTTTTCATCCACCTTCCTTCTCCCCTACCTTTTCATCCACACCTTCCTTCTTTCTCCCCTACCTTTTCATCCACCTTCCTTCTTTCTCCCCTACCTTTTCATCCACCTTCCTTCCTTCTCCCCTACCTTTTCATCCACACCTTCATTCTCCCTCCTCTACCTTTTCATCCACCTTCCTTCTCCCTCCTCTACCTTTTCATCCACCTTCCTTCTCCCTCCTCTACCTTTTCATCCACGCCTTCCTTCTTTCTCACCTACCTTTTTCATTTACCTTCCTTCTCCCTCCTCTACCTTTTCATCCACACCTTCCTTCTTTCTCCCCTACCTTTTCATCCACACCTTCCTTCTTTCTCCCCTACCTTTTCATCCACACCTTCCTTCTTTCTCCCCTACCTTTTCATCCACACCTTCCTTATTTCTCCCCTACCTTTTCATCCACCTTCCTTCTTTCTCCCCTACCTTTTCATCCACCTTCCTTCTCTCCCCCCTACCTTTTCATCCACCTTCCTTCTCCCTCCTCTACCTTTTCATCCACACCTTCCTTTTTTCTCCTCTACCTTTTCATCCACACCTTCCTTCTCCCTCCTCTACCTTTTCATCCACCTTCCTTCTCCCTCCTCTACCTTTTCATCCACGCCTTCCTTCTTTCTCACCTACCTTTTTCATTTACCTTCCTTCTCCCTCCTCTACCTTTTCATCCACACCTTCCTTCTTTCTCCCCTACCTTTTCATCCACACCTTCCTTCTCCCTCCTCTACCTTTTCATACACACCTTCCTTCTCCCTCCTCTACTATTTCATCCACCTTCCTTCTCCCTCCTCTACCTTTTCATCCACGCCTTCCTTCTTTCTCACCTACCTTTTTCATTTACCTTCCTTCTCCCTCCTCTACCTTTTCATCCACACCTTCCTTCTTTCTCCCCTACCTTTTCATCCACACCTTCCTTCTTTCTCCCCTACCTTTTCATCCACCTTCCTTCTCTCTCCCCTACCTTTTCATCGACCTTCCTTCTCCCTCCTCTACCTTTTCATCCACACCTTCCTTTTTTCTCCTCTACCTTTTCATCCACACCTTCCTTCTCCCTCCTCTACCTTTTCATCCACCTTCCTTCTCCCTCCTCTACCTTTTCATCCACGCCTTCCTTCTTTCTCACCTACCTTTTTCATTTACCTTCCTTCTCCCTCCTCTACCTTTTCATCCACACCTTCCTTCTTTCTCCCCTACCTTTTCATCCACACCTTCCTTCTTTCTCCCCTACCTTTTCATCCACACCTTCCTTGTTTCTCCCCTACCTTTTCATCCACCTTCCTTCTCTCTCCACTACCTTTTCATCCACCTTCCTTCTGCCTCCTCTAACTTTTCATCCACACCTTCCTTTTTTCTCCTCTACCTTTTCATCCACACCTTCCTTCTTTCTCCTCTACCTTTTCATCCACACCTTCCTTCCGTCTTTCTCCCCTACCTTTTTATCCACACCTTCCTTCTCCCTTACCTTTTCATACACACCTTCCTTCTCCCTCTACCTTTTCATACACACCTTCCTTCTTTCTCCTCTACCTTTTCATCCACACCTTCCTTCTCCCTCCTCTACCTTTTCATCCACACCTTACTTCTCCCTCTACCTTTTCATCCACACCTTCCTTCTCCCTCCTCTACCTTTTCATCCACACCTTCCTTCCGTCTTTCTCCCCTACCTTTTCATCCACACCTTCCTTCCGTCTTTCTCCCCTACCTTTTTATCCACACCTTCCTTCTCCCCTACCTTTTCATCCACACCTTCCTTCTCCCTCTACCTTTTCATACACACCTTCCTTCTTTCTCCTCTACCTTTTCATCAACACCTTCCTTCTCCCTCCTCTACCTTTTCATCCACACCTTCCTTCTCCCTCCTCTACCTTTTCATCCACACCTTCCTTCTTTCTCCCCTACCTTTTCATCCACACCTTCCTTGTTTCTCCCCTACCTTTTCATCCACCTTCCTTCTTTCTCCCCTACCTTTTCATCCACCTTCCTTCTCTCTCCCCTACCTTTTCATCCACCTTCCTTCTCCCTCCTCTACCTTTTCATCCACCTTCCTTCTCCCTCCTCTACCTTTTCATCCACCTTCCTTCTCCCTCCTCTACCTTTTCATCCACACCTTCCTTCTTTCTCCCCTACCTTTTCATCCACCTTCCTTCTCTCTCCCCTACCTTTTCATCCACCTTCCTTCTCCCTCTACCTTTTCATCCACACCTTCCTTTTTTCTCCCCTACCTTTTCATCCACACATTCCTTCTTTCTCCCCTACCTTTTCATCCACACCTTCCTTCTTTCTCCCCTACCTTTTCATCCACACCTTCCTTCTTTCTCCCCTACCTTTTCATCCACACCTTCCTTCTTTCTCCTCTACCTTTTCATCAACACCTTCCTTCTCCCTCTACCTTTTCATCCACACCTTCCTTCTCCCTCTACCTTTTCATACACACCTTCCTTCTTTCTCCTCTACCTTTTCATCCACACCTTCCTTCCTTCTCCTCTACCTTTTCATCCACACCTTCCTTCTTTCTCCCCTACCTTTTCATCCACACCTTCCTTCTCCCCTACCTTTTCATCCACCTTCCTTCTCCCCTACCTTTTCATCCACCTTCCTTCTCCCCTACCTTTTCATCCACCTTCCTTCTCCCCTACCTTTTCATCCACACCTTCCTTCTTTCTCCCCTACCTTTTCATCCACCTTCCTTCTTTCTCCCCTACCTTTTCATCCACCTTCCTTCCTTCTCCCCTACCTTTTCATCCACACCTTCCTTCTCCCTCCTCTACCTTTTCATCCACCTTCCTTCTCCCTCCTCTACCTTTTCATCCACCTTCCTTCTCCCTCCTCTACCTTTTCATCCACGCCTTCCTTCTTTCTCACCTACCTTTTTCATTTACCTTCCTTCTCCCTCCTCTACCTTTTCATCCACACCTTCCTTCTTTCTCCCCTACCTTTTCATCCACACCTTCCTTCTTTCTCCCCTACCTTTTCATCCACACCTTCCTTGTTTCTCCCCTACCTTTTCATCCACCTTCCTTCTTTCTCCCCTACCTTTTCATCCACCTTCCTTCTCTCCCCCCTACCTTTTCATCCACCTTCCTTCTCCCTCCTCTACCTTTTCATCCACACCTTCCTTTTTTCTCCTCTACCTTTTCATCCACACCTTCCTTCTCCCTCCTCTACCTTTTCATCCACCTTCCTTCTCCCTCCTCTACCTTTTCATCCACGCCTTCCTTCTTTCTCACCTACCTTTTTCATTTACCTTCCTTCTCCCTCCTCTACGTTTTCATCCACACCTTCCTTCTTTCTCCCCTACCTTTTCATCCACACCTTCCTTCTCCCTCCTCTACCTTTTCATACACACATTCCTTCTCCCTCCTCTACCTTTTCATCCACCTTCCTTCTCCCTCCTCTACCTTTTCATCCACGCCTTCCTTCTTTCTCACCTACCTTTTTCAATTACCTTCCTTCTCCCTCCTCTACCTTTTCATCCACACCTTCCTTCTTTCTCCCCTACCTTTTCATCCACACCTTCCTTCTTTCTCCCCTACCTTTTCATCCACACCTTCCTTGTTTCTCCCCTACCTTTTCATCCACCTTCCTTCTTTCTCCCCTACCTTTTCATCCACCTTCCTTCTCTCTCCCCTACCTTTTCATCCACCTTCCTTCTCCCTCCTCTACCTTTTCATCCACACCATCCTTTTTTCTCCTCTACCTTTTCATCCACACCTTCCTTCTCCCTCCTCTACCTTTTCATCCACCTTCCTTCTTTCTCCCTCCTCTACCTTTTCATCCACACCTTCCTTCTTTCTCCCCTACCTTTTCATCCACACCTTCCTTCTTTCTCCCCTACCTTTTCATCCACACCTTCCTTGTTTCTCCCCTACCTTTTCATCCACCTTCCTTCTCTCTCCACTACCTTTTCATCCACCTTCCTTCTGCCTCCTCTAACTTTTCATCCACATCTTCCTTTTTTCTCCTCTACCTTTTCATCCACACCTTCCTTTTTTCTCCTCTACCTTTTCATCCACACCTTCCTTCTTTCTCCTCTACCTTTTCATCCACACCTTCCTTCCGTCTTTCTCCCCTACCTTTTTATCCACACCTTCCTTCTCCCCTACCTTTTCATCCACACCTTCCTTCTCCCTCTACCTTTTCATACACACCTTCCTTCTTTCTCCTCTACCTTTTCATCCACACCTTCCTTCTCCCTCCTCTACCTTTTCATCCACACCTTACTTCTCCCTCTACCTTTTCATCCACACCTTCCTTCTCCCTCCTCTACCTTTTCATCCACACCTTCCTTCCGTCTTTCTCCCCTACTTTTTCATCCACACCTTCCTTCCGTCTTTCTCCCCTACCTTTTTATCCACACCTTCCTTCTCCCCTACCTTTTCATCCACACCTTCCTTCTCCCTCCTCTACCTTTTCATCCACGCCTTCCTTCTTTCTCACCTACCTTTTTCATTTACCTTCCTTCTCCCTCCTCTACCTTTTCATCCACACCTTCCTTCTTTCTCCCCTACCTTTTCATCCACACCTTCCTTCTTTCTCCCCTACCTTTTCATCCACACCTTCCTTGTTTCTCCCCTACCTTTTCATCCACCTTCCTTCTTTCTCCCCTACCTTTTCATCCACCTTCCTTCTCTCTCCCCTACCTTTTCATCCACCTTCCTTCTCCCTCCTCTACCTTTTCATCCACACCTTCCTTTTTTCTCCTCTACCTTTTCATCCACACCTTCCTTCTCCCTCCTCTACCTTTTCATCCACCTTCCTTCTTTCTCCCTCCTCTACCTTTTCATCCACACCTTCCTTCTTTCTCCCCTACCTTTTCATCCACACCTTCCTTCTTTCTCCCCTACCTTTTCATCCACACCTTCCTTGTTTCTCCCCTACCTTTTCATCCACCTTCCTTCTCTCTCCACTACCTTTTCATCCACCTTCCTTCTGCCTCCTCTAACTTTTCATCCACACCTTCCTTTTTTCTCCTCTACCTTTTCATCCACACCTTCCTTTTTTCTCCTCTACCTTTTCATCCACACCTTCCTTCTTTCTCCTCTACCTTTTCATCCACACCTTCCTTCCGTCTTTCTCCCCTACCTTTTTATCCACACCTTCCTTCTCCCCTACCTTTTCATCCACACCTTCCTTCTCCCTCTACCTTTTCATACACACCTTCCTTCTTTCTCCTCTACCTTTTCATCCACACCTTCCTTCTCCCTCCTCTACCTTTTCATCCACACCTTACTTCTCCCTCTACCTTTTCATCCACACCTTCCTTCTCCCTCCTCTACCTTTTCATCCACACCTTCCTTCCGTCTTTCTCCCCTACTTTTTCATCCACACCTTCCTTCCGTCTTTCTCCCCTACCTTTTTATCCACACCTTCCTTCTCCCCTACCTTTTCATCCACACCTTCCTTCTCCCTCTACCTTTTCATACACACCTTCCTTCTTTCTCCTCTACCTTTTCATCAACACCTTCCTTCTCCCTCCTCTACCTTTTCATCCACACCTTCCTTCTCCCTCCTCTACCTTTTCATCCACACCTTCCTTCTTTCTCCCCTACCTTTTCATCCACACCTTCCTTGTTTCTCCCCTACCTTTTCATCCACCTTCCTTCTTTCTCCCCTACCTTTTCATCCACCTTCCTTCTCTCTCCCCTACCTTTTCATCCACCTTCCTTCTCCCTCCTCTACCTTTTCATCCACCTTCCTTCTCCCTCCTCTACCTTTTCATCCACCTTCCTTCTCCCTCCTCTACCTTTTCATCCACACCTTCCTTCTTTCTCCCCTACCTTTTCATCCACCTTCCTTCTCTCTCCCCTACCTTTTCATCCACCTTCCTTCTCCCTCTACCTTTTCATCCACACCTTCCTTTTTTCTCCCCTACCTTTTCATCCACACATTCCTTCTTTCTCCCCTACCTTTTCATCCACACCTTCCTTCTTTCTCCCCTACCTTTTCATCCACACCTTCCTTCTTTCTCCCCTACCTTTTCATCCACACCTTCCTTCTTTCTCCTCTACCTTTTCATCAACACCTTCCTTCTCCCTCTACCTTTTCATCCACACCTTCCTTCTCCCTCTACCTTTTCATACACACCTTCCTTCTTTCTCCTCTACCTTTTCATCCACACCTTCCTTCTTTCTCCCCTACCTTTTCATCCACACCTTCCTTCTCCCCTACCTTTTCATCCACCTTCCTTCTCCCCTACCTTTTCATCCACCTTCCTTCTCCCCTACCTTTTCATCCACCTTCCTTCTCCCCTACCTTTTCATCCACACCTTCCTTCTCCCTCTACCTTTTCATACACACCTTCCTTCTTTCTCCTCTAACTTTTCATCCACACCTTCCTTCTCCCTCCTCTACCTTTTCATCCACACCTTACTTCTCCCTCTACCTTTTCATCCACACCTTCCTTCTCCCTCCTCTACCTTTTCATCCACACCTTCCTTCCGTCTTTCTCCCCTACCTTTTCATCCACACCTTCCTTCCGTCTTTCTCCCCTACCTTTTTATCCACACCTTCCTTCTCCCCTACCTTTTCATCCACACCTTCCTTCTCCCTCTACCTTTTCATACACACCTTCCTTCTTTCTCCTCTACCTTTTCATCAACACCTTCCTTCTCCCTCCTCTACCTTTTCATCCACACCTTCCTTCTCCCTCCTCTACCTTTTCATACACACCTTCCTTCTTTCTCCTCTACCTTTTCATCCACACCTTCCTTCTTTCTCCTCTACCTTTTCATCAACACCTTCCTTCTCCCTCCTCTACCTTTTCATCCACACCTTCCTTCTCCCTCCTCTACCTTTTCATACACACCTTCCTTCTTTCTACTCTACCTTTTCATCCACACCTTCCTTGTTTCTCCCCTACCTTTTCATCCACCTTCCTTCTTTCTCCCCTACCTTTTCATCCACCTTCCTTCTCCCTCCTCTACCTTTTCATCCACACCTTCCTTTTTTCTCCTCTACCTTTTCATCCACACCTTCCTTCTCCCTCCTCTACCTTTTCATCCACCTTCCTTCTCCCTCCTCTACCTTTTCATCCACGCCTTCCTTCTTTCTCACCTACCTTTTTCATTTACCTTCCTTCTCCCTCCTCTACCTTTTCATCCACACCTTCCTTCTTTCTCCCCTACCTTTTCATCCACACCTTCCTTCTTTCTCCCCTACCTTTTCATCCACACCTTCCTTGTTTCTCCCCTACCTTTTCATCCACCTTCCTTCTCTCTCCACTACCTTTTCATCCACCTTCCTTCTGCCTCCTCTAACTTTTCATCCACACCTTCCTTTTTTCTCCTCTACCTTTTCATCCACACCTTCCTTTTTTCTCCTCTACCTTTTCATCCACACCTTCCTTCTTTCTCCTCTACCTTTTCATCCACACCTTCCTTCCGTCTTTCTCCCCTACCTTTTTATCCACACCTTCCTTCTCCCCTACCTTTTCATCCACACCTTCCTTCTCCCTCTACCTTTTCATACACACCTTCCTTCTTTCTCCTCTAACTTTTCATCCACACCTTCCTTCTCCCTCCTCTACCTTTTCATCCACACCTTACTTCTCCCTCTACCTTTTCATCCACACCTTCCTTCTCCCTCCTCTACCTTTTCATCCACACCTTCCTTCCGTCTTTCTCCCCTACCTTTTCATCCACACCTTCCTTCCGTCTTTCTCCCCTACCTTTTTATCCACACCTTCCTTCTCCCCTACCTTTTCATCCACACCTTCCTTCTCCCTCTACCTTTTCATACACACCTTCCTTCTTTCTCCTCTACCTTTTCATCAACACCTTCCTTCTCCCTCCTCTACCTTTTCATCCACACCTTCCTTCTCCCTCCTCTACCTTTTCATACACACCTTCCTTCTTTCTCCTCTACCTTTTCATCCACACCTTCCTTCTTTCTCCTCTACCTTTTCATCAACACCTTCCTTCTCCCTCCTCTACCTTTTCATCCACACCTTCCTTCTCCCTCCTCTACCTTTTCATACACACCTTCCTTCTTTCTACTCTACCTTTTCATCCACACCTTCCTTGTTTCTCCCCTACCTTTTCATCCACCTTCCTTCTTTCTCCCCTACCTTTTCATCCACCTTCCTTCTCTCCCCCCTACCTTTTCATCCACCTTCCTTCTCCCTCCTCTACCTTTTCATCCACACCTTCCTTTTTTCTCCTCTACCTTTTCATCCACACCTTCCTTCTCCCTCCTCTACCTTTTCATCCACCTTCCTTCTCCCTCCTCTACCTTTTCATCCACGCCTTCCTTCTTTCTCACCTACCTTTTTCATTTACCTTCCTTCTCCCTCCTCTACCTTTTCATCCACACCTTCCTTCTTTCTCCCCTACCTTTTCATCCACACCTTCCTTCTCCCTCCTCTACCTTTTCATACACACCTTCCTTCTCCCTCCTCTACCTTTTCATCCACCTTCCTTCTCCCTCCTCTACCTTTTCATCCACGCCTTCCTTCTTTCTCACCTACCTTTTTCATTTACCTTCCTTCTCCCTCCTCTACCTTTTCATCCACACCTTCCTTCTTTCTCCCCTACCTTTTCATCCACACCTTCCTTCTTTCTCCCCTACCTTTTCATCCACACCTTCCTTGTTTCTCCCCTACCTTTCCATCCACCTTCCTTCTTTCTCCCCTACCTTTTCATCCACCTTCCTTCTCTCTCCCCTACCTTTTCATCCACCTTCCTTCTCCCTCCTCTACCTTTTCATCCACACCTTCCTTTTTTCTCCTCTACCTTTTCATCCACACCTTCCTTCTCCCTCCTCTACCTTTTCATCCACCTTCCTTCTTTCTCCCTCCTCTACCTTTTCATCCACACCTTCCTTCTTTCTCCCCTACCTTTTCATCCACACCTTCCTTCTTTCTCCCCTACCTTTTCATCCACACCTTCCTTGTTTCTCCCCTACCTTTTCATCCACCTTCCTTCTCTCTCCACTACCTTTTCATCCACCTTCCTTCTGCCTCCTCTAACTTTTCATCCACACCTTCCTTTTTTCTCCTCTACCTTTTCATCCACACCTTCCTTTTTTCTCCTCTACCTTTTCATCCACACCTTCCTTCTTTCTCCTCTACCTTTTCATCCACACCTTCCTTCCGTCTTTCTCCCCTACCTTTTTATCCACACCTTCCTTCTCCCCTACCTTTTCATCCACACCTTCCTTCTCCCTCTACCTTTTCATACACACCTTCCTTCTTTCTCCTCTACCTTTTCATCCACACCTTCCTTCTCCCTCCTCTACCTTTTCATCCACACCTTACTTCTCCCTCTACCTTTTCATCCACACCTTCCTTCTCCCTCCTCTACCTTTTCATCCACACCTTCCTTCCGTCTTTCTCCCCTACTTTTTCATCCACACCTTCCTTCCGTCTTTCTCCCCTACCTTTTTATCCACACCTTCCTTCTCCCCTACCTTTTCATCCACACCTTCCTTCTCCCTCTACCTTTTCATACACACCTTCCTTCTTTCTCCTCTACCTTTTCATCAACACCTTCCTTCTCCCTCCTCTACCTTTTCATCCACACCTTCCTTCTCCCTCCTCTACCTTTTCATCCACACCTTCCTTCTTTCTCCCCTACCTTTTCATCCACACCTTCCTTGTTTCTCCCCTACCTTTTCATCCACCTTCCTTCTTTCTCCCCTACCTTTTCATCCACCTTCCTTCTCTCTCCCCTACCTTTTCATCCACCTTCCTTCTCCCTCCTCTACCTTTTCATCCACCTTCCTTCTCCCTCCTCTACCTTTTCATCCACCTTCCTTCTCCCTCCTCTACCTTTTCATCCACACCTTCCTTCTTTCTCCCCTACCTTTTCATCCACCTTCCTTCTCTCTCCCCTACCTTTTCATCCACCTTCCTTCTCCCTCTACCTTTTCATCCACACCTTCCTTTTTTCTCCCCTACCTTTTCATCCACACATTCCTTCTTTCTCCCCTACCTTTTCATCCACACCTTCCTTCTTTCTCCCCTACCTTTTCATCCACACCTTCCTTCTTTCTCCCCTACCTTTTCATCCACACCTTCCTTCTTTCTCCTCTACCTTTTCATCAACACCTTCCTTCTCCCTCTACCTTTTCATCCACACCTTCCTTCTCCCTCTACCTTTTCATACACACCTTCCTTCTTTCTCCTCTACCTTTTCATCCACACCTTCCTTCCTTCTCCTCTACCTTTTCATCCACACCTTCCTTCTTTCTCCCCTACCTTTTCATCCACACCTTCCTTCTCCCCTACCTTTTCATCCACCTTCCTTCTCCCCTACCTTTTCATCCACCTTCCTTCTCCCCTACCTTTTCATCCACCTTCCTTCTCCCCTACCTTTTCATCCACACCTTCCTTCTTTCTCCCCTACCTTTTCATCCACCTTCCTTCTTTCTCCCCTACCTTTTCATCCACCTTCCTTCCTTCTCCCCTACCTTTTCATCCACACCTTCCTTCTCCCTCCTCTACCTTTTCATCCACCTTCCTTCTCCCTCCTCTACCTTTTCATCCACCTTCCTTCTCCCTCCTCTACCTTTTCATCCACGCCTTCCTTCTTTCTCACCTACCTTTTTCATTTACCTTCCTTCTCCCTCCTCTACCTTTTCATCCACACCTTCCTTCTTTCTCCCCTACCTTTTCATCCACACCTTCCTTCTTTCTCCCCTACCTTTTCATCCACACCTTCCTTCTTTCTCCCCTACCTTTTCATCCACACCTTCCTTGTTTCTCCCCTACCTTTTCATCCACCTTCCTTCTTTCTCCCCTACCTTTTCATCCACCTTCCTTCTCTCCCCCCCTACCTTTTCATCCACCTTCCTTCTCCCTCCTCTACCTTTTCATCCACACCTTCCTTTTTTCTCCTCTACCTTTTCATCCACACCTTCCTTCTCCCTCCTCTACCTTTTCATCCACCTTCCTTCTCCCTCCTCTACCTTTTCATCCACGCCTTCCTTCTTTCTCACCTACCTTTTTCATTTACCTTCCTTCTCCCTCCTCTACCTTTTCATCCACACCTTCCTTCTTTCTCCCCTACCTTTTCATCCACACCTTCCTTCTCCCTCCTCTACCTTTTCATACACACATTCCTTCTCCCTCCTCTACCTTTTCATCCACCTTCCTTCTCCCTCCTCTACCTTTTCATCCACGCCTTCCTTCTTTCTCACCTACCTTTTTCATTTACATTCCTTCTCCCTCCTCTACCTTTTCATCCACACCTTCCTTCTTTCTCCCCTACCTTTTCATCCACACCTTCCTTCTTTCTCCCCTACCTTTTCATCCACACCTTCCTTGTTTCTCCCCTACCTTTTCATCCACCTTCCTTCTTTCTCCCCTACCTTTTCATCCACCTTCCTTCTCTCTCCCCTACCTTTTCATCCACCTTCCTTCTCCCTCCTCTACCTTTTCATCCACACCTTCCTTTTTTCTCCTCTACCTTTTCATCCACACCTTCCTTCTCCCTCCTCTACCTTTTCATCCACCTTCCTTCTCCCTCCTCTACCTTTTCATCCACGCCTTCCTTCTTTCTCACCTACCTTTTTCATTTACCTTCCTTCTCCCTCCTCTACCTTTTCATCCACACCTTCCTTCTTTCTCCCCTACCTTTTCATCCACACCTTCCTTCTTTCTCCCCTACCTTTTCATCCACACCTTCCTTGTTTCTCCCCTACCTTTTCATCCACCTTCCTTCTCTCTCCACTACCTTTTCATCCACCTTCCTTCTGCCTCCTCTAACTTTTCATCCACACCTTCCTTTTTTCTCCTCTACCTTTTCATCCACACCTTCCTTTTTTCTCCTCTACCTTTTCATCCACACCTTCCTTCTTTCTCCTCTACCTTTTCATCCACACCTTCCTTCCGTCTTTCTCCCCTACCTTTTTATCCACACCTTCCTTCTCCCCTACCTTTTCATCCACACCTTCCTTCTCCCTCTACCTTTTCATACACACCTTCCTTCTTTCTCCTCTACCTTTTCATCCACACCTTCCTTCTCCCTCCTCTACCTTTTCATCCACACCTTACTTCTCCCTCTACCTTTTCATCCACACCATCCTTCTCCCTCCTCTACCTTTTCATCCACACCTTCCTTCCGTCTTTCTCCACTACCATTTCATCCACACCTTCCTTCCGTCTTTCTCCCCTACCTTTTTATCCACACCTTCCTTCTCCCCTACCTTTTCATCCACACCTTCCTTCTCCCTCTACCTTTTCATACACACCTTCCTTCTTTCTCCTCTACCTTTTCATCAACACCTTCCTTCTCCCTCCTCTACCTTTTCATCCACACCTTCCTTCTCCCTCCTCTACCTTTTCATACACACCTTCCTTCTTTCTCCTCTACCTTTTCATCCACACCTTCCTTCCTTCTCCCCTACCTTTTCATCCACACCTTCCTTCTTTCTCCCCTACCTTTTCATCCACACCTTCCTTCTTTCTCCCCTACCTTTTCATCCACACCTTCCTTCTTTCTCCCCTACCTTTTCATCCACACCTTCCTTCTTTCTCCCTCTACCTTTTCATACACACCTTCCTTCTTCCTCCTCTACCTTTTCATCCACACCTTACTTCTCCCTCTACCTTTTCATCCACACCTTCCTTCTCCCTCCTCTACCTTTTCATCCACACCTTCCTTCCGTCTTTCTCCCCTACCTTTTTATCCACACCTTCCTTCTCCCCTACCTTTTCATCCACACCTTCCTTCTTTCTCCCCTACCTTTTCATCCACACCTTCCTTCTCCCTCTACCTTTTCATACACACCTTACTTCTCCCTCTACCTTTTCATCCACACCTTCCTTCTCCCTCCTCTACCTTTTCATCCACACCTTTCTTCCGTCTTTCTCCCCTACCTTTTTATCCACACCTTCCTTCTCCCCTACCTTTTCATCCACACCTTCCTTCTTTCTCCCCTACCTTTTCATCCACACCTTCCTTCTCCCTCTACCTTTTCATACACACCTTCCTTCTTTCTCCTCTACCTTTTCATCCACACCTTCCTTCTCCCTCCTCTACATTTTCATCCACACCTTCCTTCCGTCTTTCTCCCCTACCTTTTCATCCACACCTTCCTTCCGTCTTTCTCCCCTACCTTTTTATCCACACCTTCCTTCTCCCCTACCTTTTCATCCACACCTTCCTTCTCCCTCTACCTTTTCCTACACACCTTCCTTCTTTCTCCTCTACCTTTTCATCCACACCTTCCTTCTTTCTCCCCTACCTTTTCATCCACACCTTCCTTCTTTCTCCCCTACCTTTTCATCCACACCTTCCTTCTTTCTCCCCTACCTTTTCATCCACACCTTCCTTCTTTCTCCCCTACCTTTTCATCCACACCTTCCTTCTTTCTCCCCTACCTTTTCATCCACACCTTCCTTCTTTCTCCCCTACCTTTTCATCCACACCTTCCTTCTTTCTCCCCTACCTTTTCATCCACACCTTCCTTCTTTCTCCTCTACCTTTTCATCAACACCTTCCTTCTCCCTCTACCTTTTCATCCACACCTTCCTTCTCCCTCTACCTTTTCATACACACCTTCCTTCTTTCTCCTCTACCTTTTCATCCACACCTTCCTTCCTTCTCCTCTACCTTTTCATCCACACCTTCCTTCCTTCTCCTCTACCTTTTCATACACACCTTCCTTCTTTCTCCCCTACCTTTTCATCCACACCTTCCTTCTCCCCTACCTTTTCATCCACCTTCCTTCTCCCCTACCTTTTCATCCACCTTCCTTCTCCCCTACCTTTTCATCCACCTTCCTTCTCCCCTACCTTTTCATCCACACCTTCCTTCTTTCTCCCCTACCTTTTCATCCACCTTCCTTCTTTCTCCCCTACCTTTTCATCCACCTTCCTTCCTTCTCCCCTACCTTTTCATCCACACCTTCCTTCTCCCTCCTCTACCTTTTCATCCACCTTACTTCTCCCTCCTCTACCTTTTCATCCACCTTCCTTCTCCCTCCTCTACCTTTTCATCCACGCCTTCCTTCTTTCTCACCTACCTTTTTCATTTACCTTCCTTCTCCCTCCTCTACCTTTTCATCCACACCTTCCTTCTTTCTCCCCTACCTTTTCATCCACACCTTCCTTCTTTCTCCCCTACCTTTTCATCCACACCTTCCTTGTTTCTCCCCTACCTTTTCATCCACCTTCCTTCTTTCTCCCCTACCTTTTCATCCACCTTCCTTCTTTCTCCCCTACCTTTTCATCCACCTTCCTTCTCTCTCCCCTACCTTTTCATCCACCTTCCTTCTCCCTCCTCTACCTTTTCATCCACCTTCCTTCTCCCTCCTCTACCTTTTCATCCACCTTCCTTCTCCCTCCTCTACCTTTTCATCCACACCTTCCTTCTTTCTCCCCTACCTTTTCATCCACCTTCCTTCTCTCTCCCCTACCTTTTCATCCACCTTCCTTCTCCCCTACCTTTTCATCCACCTTCCTTCTCCCTCTACCTTTTCATCCACACCTTCCTTCTCCCCTACCTTTTCATCCACACCTTCCTTCTCTCTCCCCTACCTTTTCATCCACCTTCCTTCTCCCTCTACCTTTTCATCCACACCTTCTTTCTTTCTCCCCTACCGTTTCATCCACACCTTCCTTCTCCTCTACCTTTTCATCCACACCTTCCTTCCTTCTTTCTCCCCTACCTTTTCATCCACACCTTCTTTCTCCCCTACCTTTTCATCCACCTTCCTTCTTTCTCCCCTACCTTTTCATCAACACCTTCCTTCTTTCTCCCCTACCTTTTCATCCACACCTTCCTTCCGTCTTTCTCCCCTACCTTTTCATCCACACCTTCCTTCTCCCTCCTCTACCTTTTCATCCACACCTTCCTTCTTTCTCCTCTACCTTTTCATCCACACCTTCCTTCTTTCTCCCCTACCTTTTCATCCACACCTTCCTTCTTTCTCCCCTACCTTTTCATCCACACATTCCTTCTTTCTCCCCTACCTTTTCATCCTCACCTTCCGTCTTTCTCCCCTACCTTTTCATCCACACCTTCCTTCTTTCTCCCCTACCTTTTCATCCACACCTTCCTTCCTTCTCCTCTACCTTTTCATCCACACCTTCCTTCTTTCTCCCCTACCTTTTCATCCACACCTTCCTTCTTTCTCCCCTACCTTTTCATCCACACCTTCCTTCTCCCCTACCTTTTCATCCACCTTCCTTCTCCCCTACCTTTTCATCCACCTTCCTTCTCCCATACCTTTTCATCCACCTTCCTTCTCCCCTACCTTTTCATCCACACCTTCCTTCTTTCTCCCCTACCTTTTCATCCACCTTCCTTCCTTCTCCCCTACCTTTTCATCCACACCTTCCTTCTCCCTCCTCTACCTTTTCATCCACCTTCCTTCTCCCTCCTCTACCTTTCATCCACCTTCCTTCTACCTCCTCTACCTTTTCATCCACGCCTTCCTTCTTTCTCACCTACCTTTTTCATTTACCTTCCTTCTCCCTCCTCTACCTTTTCATCCACACCTTCCTTCTTTCTCCCCTACATTTTCATCCACACCTTCCTTCTTTCTCCCCTACCTTTTCATCCACACCTTCCTTCTTTCTCCCCTACCTTTTCATCCACACCTTCCTTCTTTCTCCCCTACCTTTTCATCCACACCTTCCTTCTTTCTCCCCTACCTTTTCATCCACCTTCCTTCTTTCTCCCCTACCTTTTCATCCACCTTCCTTCTCTCTCCCCTACCTTTTCATCCACCTTCCTTCTCCCTCCTCTACCTTTTCATCCACACCTTCCTTTTTTCTCCTCTACCTTTTCATCCACACCTTCCTTCTTTCTCCCCTACCTTTTCATCCACACCTTCCTTCTTTCTCCCCTACCTTTTCATCCACACCTTCCTTCTTTCTCCTCTACCTTTTCATCCACACCTTCCTTCTTTCTCCCTTACCTTTTCATCCACACCTTCCTTCTTTCTCCCCTACCTTTTCATCCACACTTTACTTCTTTCTCCTCTACCTTTTCATCCACACCTTCCTTCTTTCTCCCCTACCTTTTCATCCACCTTCCTTCTTTCTCCCCTACCTTTTCATCCACCTTCCTTCTCCCTCCTCTACCTTTTCATCCACACCTTCCTTCTTTCTCCCCTACCTTTTCATCCACACCTTCCTTCTTTCTCCTCTACCTTTTCATCCACACCTTCCTTCTTTCTCCCCTACCTTTTCATCCACCTTCCTTCTCTCTCCCCTACCTTTTCATCCACCTTCCTTCTCCCTCTACCTTTTCATCCACACCTTCCTTTTTTCTCCCCTACCTTTTCATCCACACATTCCTTCTTTCTCCCGTACCTTTTCATCCACACCATCCTTCTTTCTCCTCTACCTTTTCATCCACACCTTCCTTCTTTCTCCTCTACCTTTTCATCCACACCTTCTTTCTCCCCTACCTTTTCATCCACACCTTCCTTCTCCCCTACCTTTTCATCCACACCTTCCTTCTCTCTCCCCTACCTTTTCATCCACCTTCCTTCTCCCTCTACCTTTTCATCCACACCTTCCTTCTTTCTCCCCTACCTTTTCATCCTCACCTTCCGTCTTTCTCCCCTACCTTTTCATCCACACCTTCCTTCTTTCTCCCCTACCTTTTCATCCACACCTTCCTTCCTTCTCCTCTACCTTTTCATCCACACCTTCCTTCTTTCTCCCCTACCTTTTCATCCACACCTTCCTTCTTTCTCCCCTACCTTTTCATCCACACCTTCCTTCTCCCCTACCTTTTCATCCACCTTCCTTCTCCCCTACCTTTTCATCCACCTTCCTTCTCCCCTACCTTTTCATCCACCTTCCTTCTCCCCTACCTTTTCATCCACACCTTCCTTCTTTCTCCCCTACCTTTTCATCCACCTTCCTTCCTTCTCCCCTACCTTTTCATCCACACCTTCCTTCTCCCTCCTCTACCTTTTCATCCACCTTCCTTCTCCCTCCTCTACCTTTCATCCACCTTCCTTCTACCTCCTCTACCTTTTCATCCACGCCTTCCTTCTTTCTCACCTACCTTTTTCATTTACCTTCCTTCTCCCTCCTCTACCTTTTCATCCACACCTTCCTTCTTTCTCCCCTACATTTTCATCCACACCTTCCTTCTTTCTCCCCTACCTTTTCATCCACACCTTCCTTCTTTCTCCCCTACCTTTTCATCCACACCTTCCTTCTTTCTCCCCTACCTTTTCATCCACACCTTTCTTCTTTCTCCCCTACCTTTTCATCCACCTTCCTTCTTTCTCCCCTACCTTTTCATCCACCTTCCTTCTCTCTCCCCTACCTTTTCATCCACCTTCCTTCTCCCTCCTCTACCTTTTCATCCACACCTTCCTTTTTTCTCCTCTACCTTTTCATCCACACCTTCCTTCTTTCTCCCCTACCTTTTCATCCACACCTTCCTTCTTTCTCCCCTACCTTTTCATCCACACCTTCCTTCTTTCTCCTCTACCTTTTCATCCACACCTTCCTTCTTTCTCCCTTACCTTTTCATCCACACCTTCCTTCTTTCTCCCCTACCTTTTCATCCACACTTTACTTCTTTCTCCTCTACCTTTTCATCCACACCTTCCTTCTTTCTCCCCTACCTTTTCATCCACCTTCCTTCTTTCTCCCCTACCTTTTCATCCACCTTCCTTCTCCCTCCTCTACCTTTTCATCCACACCTTCCTTCTTTCTCCCCTACCTTTTCATCCACACCTTCCTTCTTTCTCCTCTACCTTTTCATCCACACCTTCCTTCTTTCTCCCCTACCTTTTCATCCACCTTCCTTCTCTCTCCCCTACCTTTTCATCCACCTTCCTTCTCCCTCTACCTTTTCATCCACACCTTCCTTTTTTCTCCCCTACCTTTTCATCCACACATTCCTTCTTTCTCCCGTACCTTTTCATCCACACCATCCTTCTTTCTCCTCTACCTTTTCATCCACACCTTCCTTCTTTCTCCTCTACCTTTTCATCCACACCTTCTTTCTCCCCTACCTTTTCATCCACACCTTCCTTCTCCCCTACCTTTTCATCCACACCTTCCTTCTCTCTCCCCTACCTTTTCATCCACCTTCCTTCTCCCTCTACCTTTTCATCCACACCTTCTTTCTTTCTCCTCTACCTTTTCATCCAACTTCCTTCTTTCTCCCCTACCGTTTCATCCACACCTTCCTTCTCCTCTACCTTTTCATCCACACCTTCCTTCCTTCTTTCTCCCCTACCTTTTCATCCACACCTTCTTTCTCCCCTACCTTTTCATCCACCTTCCTTCTTTCTCCCCTACCTTTTCATCAACACCTTCCTTCTTTCTCCCCTACCTTTTCATCCACACCTTCCTTCCGTCTTTCTCCCCTACCTTTTCATCCACACCTTCCTTCTCCCTCCTCTACCTTTTCATCCACACCTTCCTTCTTTCTCCTCTACCTTTTCATCCACACCTTCCTTCTTTCTCCCCTACCTTTTCATCCACACCTTCCTTCTTTCTCCCCTACCTTTTCATCCACACCTTCCTTCTTTCTCCCCTACCTTTTCATCCTCACCTTCCGTCTTTCTCCTCTACCTTTTCATCCACACCTTCCTTCCGTCTTTCTCCCCTACCTTTTCATCCACACCTTCTTTCTTTCTCCCCTACCTTTTCATCCACACCTTCTTTCTTTCTCCTCTACCTTTTCATCCAACTTCCTTCTTTCTCCCCTACCTTTTCATCCACACCTTCCTTCTCCTCTACCTTTTCATCCACACCTTCCTTCTTTCTCCCCTACCTTTTCATCCTCACCTTCCGTCTTTCTCCCCTACCTTTTCATCCACACCTTCCGTCTTTCTCCTCTACCTTTTCATCCACACCTTCCTTCCTTCTTTCTCCCCTACCTTTTCATCAACACCTTCCTCCTTTCTCCTCTACCTTTTCATCCACACCTTCCTTCTTTCTCCCCTACCTTTTCATCCACACCTTCCTCCTTTCTCCTCTACCTTTTCATTCACACCTTCCTTCTTTCTCCCCTACCTTTTCATCCACACCTTCCGTCTTTCTCCCCTACCTTTTCATCCACACCTTCCTTTTCCCTCCCCTACCTTTTCATCCACACCTTCCTTCTTTCTCCCCTACCTTTTCATCCACACCATCCTTCTTTCTACCCTACCTTTTCATCCACACCTTCCGTCTTTCTCCCCTACCTTTTCATCCACACCTTCCGTCTTTCTCCCCTACCTTTTCATCCACACCTTCCTTCTTTCTCCTCTACCTTTTCATCCACACCTTCCTTCTTTCTCCTCTACCTTTTCATCCACACCTTCCTTCTTTCTCCCCTACCTTTTCATCCACACCTTCCTCCTTTCTCCTCTACCTTTTCATCCACACCTTCCTTCTTTCTCCCCTACCTTTTCATCCACACCTTCCTTCTTTCTCCTCTACCTTTTCATCCACACCATCCTTCTTTCTCCTCTACCTTTTCATCCACACCTTCCTTCTTTCTCCTCTACCTTTTCATCCACACCTTCCTTCTTTCTCCTCTACCTTTTCATCCACACCTTCCTTCTCCCCTACCTTTTCATCCACACCTTCCTTCTTTCTCCCCTACCTTTTCATCCACACCTTCCTTCTTTCTCCCCTACCTTTTCATCCACACCTTCCTTCTTTCTCCCCTACCTTTTCATCCACACCTTCCTTCTTTCTCCCCTACCTTTTCATACACACCTTCCTTCTTTCTCCCCTACCTTTTCATCCACACCTTCCTTCTTTCTCCTCTACCTTTTCATCCACACCTTCCTTCTCCCTCCTCTACCTTTTCATCCACACCTTCCTTCTTTCTCCTCTACCTTTTCATCCACACCTTCCTTCTTTCTCCTCTACCTTTTCATCGACACCTTCCTTCTCCCCTACCTTTTCATCCACACCTTCCTTCCATCTTTCTCCTCTACCTTTTCATCCACACCTTCCTTCCTTCTTTCTCCCCTACCTTTTCACCCACACCTTCCTTCTTTCTCCTCTACCTTTTCACCCACACCTTCCTTCTCCCCTACCTTTTCATCCACACCTTCCTTCCGTCTTTCTCCCCTACCTTTTCATCCACACCTTCCTTCCGCCTTTCTCCCCTACCTTTTCATCCACCTCTTCCTTCTCCCCTACCTTTTCATCCACCTCTTCCTTCTCCCCTACCTTTTCATTCACACCTTCCTTCCGTCTTTCTCCCCTACCTTTTCATCCACACCTTCCTTCCGTCTTTCTCCCCTACCTTTTCATCCACACCTTCCTTCTCCCCTACCTTTTCCTTCTCCAATCTTCTTGCTTGTCTCATTCCAACCCTCTCAGAAAGCTGGTTATGAGTGACCCGCTGAGAAGCTGGGTGGTTGATTGAGCTTCACACCTTAAGGAAACTAATTTGTTAGCCTGCTATCGTTCTCCCCAGGAGTCACTTACTCACTATGCTAATTGGAAATGAGCCAGCTGACCCGTAAAGGAAGATGCCGGAAGCTCTGGGTGTCTCTGTGAACTCCTCTTCACGGATCTACTCGTGCTTGCGTAGTTCACTCTTCAGACACACAAGGCTAGACGAGCACAGAGACGCACACAGAAACACACACAATCCTGTATCTCATTCTACTTTACAGTATAAATAATGAAAAGACCCGGTCTTGGGTCAAAGGTATAGCAATAGCAGCCTCCTTCCCTAATGTTAGCCTAATTAAACCTTCTGCACTGAAGCGATCCAGTGTGTGCGTGTGTCTGTATGTGCGTCTGTCGGTGTGCACAGAGAGACTTTAAAAAGTGTGTGTGTGTGTGTGTGTAAAGACAATCCTCAACAGGAAATATGACAATGCAGCCCATAAGGGCGATATGTGATGATCCGACCTTGGCATTTAGATGTTGTTGAATTAGTACGTGGTTGTCTGGCCTTAAGCCCATCTGTCACTGACAGGAACAGATTCTCTGTAGGCCTCTCCCTCTCTCTCCCTCGCTCACTCTTTCTCTCTCTCGCTCTCTCCCGCCCTCTCCCTCGCTCTCTCCCGCCCTCTCCCAGCCAGCCAGCCCAAGCTGTGTGTTTAATGCATAACAATGAGAGTAATGGAGGGTTGTTTCTCTGATCCCTGTCAGAGAAACACACACAGCCAGGATGTTATTTTCACTTTAACCACGCTAATAAGCATGCACTCTAACGCCAATCCTACAGGGGAGAGCAGAGGAGATTGATGTGGTGTGTTTGTGTGGTTGTGATCTACGTCTTTATAGACTGATCATGGTAGGACAGGGAGAGGAGGCGAGGCGGTGCTCACACACGCACACACACACACACACACACACACACACAGGCTGCCTTTCAGAGGAGGACTGACACTGATCGAACGGCCAGTCAGTACACTCTCCGGTCTCAGGTGTGATGTGTAGCTGGGCTGTTATTGCCAAGTGTTGCTGTAACACAGACCACACAGATGGAATTCCATTGCTAAACTTCTTACCTAAGTGTCTATACCTTCATGGGTTTGATGATTGATGGGTTGCGGTACATTGTAACACATTTTGTAACTTAGGCGATCTCTTTTTATTGATCACTTTATCTACACGGATTGAAGTGGATTTAATAACAAGGGACATCAATAAGGGATCCTAGACTGACCAGGTGAATCCAGGTGAAATCTATGTCATGGAAAGAGCAGAGGTTCGTAATGTTCTGTACACGCCCATATTGATGTAAATTGTTACATCCACTTCAATCAGTGTAGATGAAGGTGAGGAGACAAATCTCCCCCATGGACAACTAATTAGCATAATAAATCCAGACCCATTAAAATTGGTCAGTTTAAGCTAGAGATATCTGTATTTTTTGCTTTTTTTTTTTTACTTCAAGGGGTCTTGAAAATCAAATAGCAAAATGATCCTTGGTATGACCTCAAAACAATTCCATATATATTAGTAGAATATAATTGGAACATCAAATAGCAATAAAATCACAGTATCGAATCGCAACACATATCGTGAGAATCACAATATATATCGTATCGGCACATAAGTATTGGGATAATATCGTATCGCGAGGTCGCTGGCAATTCCCAGCGCTATTGTCCCTGTGGAGCCGGGAAGTGTCCCTGCAGGACAGTGTCCAGGAGAGTACAGTGCATAAATGATCGCCAGCTTGTGGTCCTAAAAACTGGGAAATGGGTTACCTCCGGTTCGTTCAGCCATCCCTCTGGGGGAAATGAATGGGGAAAGAATAGTGTTTCGGGATAAACACCAAAAAAGAAGGTCTGAAGTTAAAACAGGCTTAGGTCTAATACATTTTGGTGTGTGTGTGTGTGTGTGTGTGTGTGTGTGTGTGTTTGACAGAATGTGCCAATAATTCAGGTTGCAAAGGGATGGTATATTGCTGGAAACGTTTTAAATGTACCAGTACTATACCCAGAATGTTTGTAAATTTCAAGGCTTGAGTATAATCTATCACAAAACAAATACTCTTTTTGGGTACTTCAGATTATCACAGTTGTCTGTAATAATTTCTGGCCCACTGTGTGGCCTTATCACATGTAAAAATATATAAAATAATATGATTCTTTTTTTCAAATAGAACGACAAAGCTGTAGAACATGAGCCTAAATATAAACCACCACCTTAGTGAATACCATTGGTGTTTATTATCAGCATTTCCGAAATTGAAATATCCTTTATTAAAACATTTTACTAACTTATTTATTTGACTTTTATTTATTTATTTTTATTTCACCTTTATTTAACCAGGTAGGTTCTCATTTACAACTGCGACCTGGCCAAGATGAAGCAAAGCAGTGCGACACAAACAACAACACAGGGTCAATATGTATTTGTTGTCAGTGTTGTGGTGTCAGACTGGTTGCAGTTGTGAAACAAGTCAATAGTTGGAAGAGTTGCAGAGTTAATAGAAAATGATACCATTGTTGATTTAGATGCTTTTGTCATTATTAGGTTATTTTCTCTTGAATCATACTGTTTGGTCTATCTCCTGGACACTCATGGACAATATGGACACAGATATAACTATATACACAAATATATGTTTTAAGTTCTTCAAGTATAAATCACCAAAGTTACGATAGATTGCCATAGATTTCCTGTATATTACCGACATTTCTGAAGATTCTGTTGGTAAATTACTGGTAGCTTTGCAACCCGGGCCTATAATGGATTGGATCTGATGTTGCATAGTGGCTAAATGACATGTCCTGTCGGTAATCATTAGGCCATATACTGCGTCTCGCACTAAACCGCAATCCCCTAGTCTACGTTATTAATTACATCTCAATAACAATGTCTTAACACAATCCATTAGAAGCGCTAACCCTGCAATTAAGGGATGTTAGAGCACACGTGCCTACGTAAGCCCAGTATACATACGCCCAGTAACCATGCATTGTGCTGATGAATATGTCGGTCCAGATTAAATCCTTATCAGAGGCTGACGTGAGTCCCAGTAGAGGGGTATGCAGGTCACATCCTGAATAACAGTCTGCAGTTTAACCCTCCCGACATGGAGCACACACCACTATGACTGAGCAACATCTGTCATGTTGCTGTTGCTGCATGTCGTCTTCCATGCCACGGGAAAGCAAAATGTTGGCAACACCACAAAAGAAGTCACTCTGAGACATGTTGCCGTTTCACCGGCTGAATATAAATCTGCCGTAATTCACAGCTAATTTCGTACGCATGCATGACACACACACAAAGGCCCAAACACACCTCACACACACCTCTCATCACACGCTCCTGGCTCTCGTAGAGTCGCTCACAATGTATCCCTGGCGTTACACATCCATCTATATATCATCTACATACCCAGCTAGCACCATAATCATTACACATCCATCTATATATCATCTACATACCCAGCTAGCACCATAATCATTACACATCCATCAATATATCATCTACATACCCAGCTAGCACCATAATCATTACACATCCATCTATATATCATCTACATACCCAGCTAGCACCATAATCATCACACATCCATCTATATATCATCTACATACCCAGCTAGCACCATAATCATTACACATCCATTTATATATCATCTACATACCCAGCTAGCACCATAATCAACCCATCAACTTGTTTTCTCTACCTTCACATCCACTTAACCTCTCGTTGCAGGGAATAACTCTACATTACAATTACTGCTGAACCACTACTTTATTTCCACTCCATTTTGCGGCAGATTGGAGACGGCAGCTGTAATTACGTTTGCGGTAAAAGGTAGAGATTGAATTATTCTGCCACGGTGGGTAGAGGAGAAATGATTCAGGAGAAAATGGGAGAGGGAAGAGAAGGGGGTTGTTGTGAACACCTGCCATGGCATGTTTGTAGTCTGTCTCAGGTCTGGTGGAAGAGGGAGTTGTGTGTGTGTGTGTTTGACAGTGTTTCTGCTAAGCTGACTTGGGGAAAAGAAGCGAGGAGAGAACTGGTCAGAAGTTGTTCAAAGTTGATTTAGCGTGTGTGGGTGTTGGGCAAGCGAGGTAGCAAGCTGGATTGGTATTTATTTTTTCTCCCTCGCGCCTTCCGCTTTCACAAAACAAAGAGGTGAGAGCATGGAGAAACCAGAGAATGTAGTCAGCAACAATACGGATCAGCCAGAGAAACTGGGGAAAATGATATCTTCTCTGTGATAAAACACACATTTCATCCGAAGTAAATAAAAGGTACGGGAGAGTTTGCAGAAAGATCTTCAAAGACACACACACACACACACACACACACACACACACACACACACACACACACACACACACACACACACACACACACACACACACACACACACACACACAATTGCTGTGTTAAAAAAGTCAAAGGAGTTGTGTAGAGAAACAAAGGGAACTTTATTAGGAACTAGTGCCTGGTGGTGTTTCACCTTCACTCTAAAGTAATTGGGTTTAACAACATGTGTTACTTGTCTGCTTATATACGTGTCAAGGCTTAAGGCGCCTGCATGCTAGGCCATACCCCCTTAAAAAACCTCCGCTTGAGACGCTGTAGCAACAACACACCCAGTAACACTTCATCAAAATAGTCCGAACTAATCTAAGATGTATCAAGAAATCTGTAATAAATGTTGATTTAAAAAAAAGAAATTTGCCGAGGAGGTCTAAGTCGCGCAATTTTACATCTAACTAAGACGTTTGGTGCATTATTTCTCAAGAGGCAAAATGTGCATGAAAACTAGTCGTCTCTCATTGAATGGAGTCATTGAACACTGGTCACTTTAGTAATGTTTGCATACTGTTTCAGCCTCTTCACATGTATATACTGTATTCTAGTCAAGGCTCATCCTAAATAACTTTTTTATTGCTAGGTATTCGACTGTTGGCGCTAGAAACACCAATGCAATTGTATTCCTCCTATTACCATTATGTACATTGTCGGATCCATTTAGGTTTAATCTCTCACAATGAGAACATTTCCCAAAGAGAATGAGGCATGGACAGTCTCCTTCTAAATACGAGTGGATCTCATCCTTTTAGCCATTTCTAAAGAAGTGAATGATGGTTGTGGTGTTCAGTTTGGTCAACGACAGTACCCTATGTACTGCAATTAGCATATCAATAGGCCCGTCCTTCTCTATCTCTTTTTCTTTCTCGCTCTGTTTCTCTCTCTCTCTCTTTCTTTCTCCCTCTCCCTCACCCCATTCATCCTCACACATTTCCCTCGTGCCTTTGTCTGTCTCCCTCTTGCTAGTCTGTTCCCTGCATCCCCTGGTTGGTCTTTTACGGTGGGTCCGATCAGAACCATTCAATGTCTCCCTGCTCTTTTATACCTCTTTGTTATTGTAGTGATACGAGAGGAGAAACCCTGTACATTATTAATGAGCTTCCACCCCCTCTGACTCACAGCATGTTGCTGGGATGAGTTGCTCTTTTTGTGTGTGTGTGTGTTCACAACCAGCAAATGTTTATAAGGCAGCATGCAAATGTACCCCAGCTGTTATTAGAGTATGTCCAGCTATACCATAATATTATCCCACTGCTGTTCAGTTAATTGAAATGCAACAAGTCTTTCAGTTCTGGGATAGATGGTGGAGTGTATACAGTCCAATGGCAAACCATTATCAGTTGTTTTGAGGCCTGGACTGTACGCAGTAGTGTGAGAGGTTATATGGGTTAGGCTGGAGGCCGGTCCTAAAGGAGAGAACACCTTCCAATCTTCTAACTGTACACAAACGCATCAAGGCTGCAAGCCTCCGCAGCTCACATGCTGCAAATGAAATCTATAGTTACTCAAGGCCAGTAGATAAAAGCTGCACTTATTCTATACAGCCATTACCACAGCTTTGTACATAGCCTTTGAAATCCACAGCAGCATTGGGACAGGATTCTCCCCTCCTGACAGTAGAAGTGAATACAATAACGCCCTGAAAGAAACGATCACTTGTAACAATGGATCCCTCCAGCGTTCTCAGAAGTACCATTCATATCATTAACCTCTGTAGTATTTGTTAGTTTGACTTTTGGAGTTCTCAGAGGATTAGAAGGTCTGGTGTTGTATTTATATTTCTGCTGTGTGTTGTATTGTCTTACTGCTGTGCCGTTATTGTAGGGGCCTGAGTAGAGGGTGAGTGGAATGATCCATAAGTGGATTAATTCAACGGTAAAAAAATAAGAATAAGAATAAGAAGAGCGGGTGAAAAAGGTATAGAGACTGTCTGTCGCTCTGCCCCTCCACGTGAGAGAAACAGAGACTGTCTGTCGCTCTGCCCCTCCACGTGGGAGAAACAGAGACTGTCTGTCGCTCTGCCCCTCCACGTGAGAGAAACAGAGACTGTCTGTCGCTCTGCCCCTCCACGTGAGAGAAACAGAGACTGTCTGTCGCTCTGCCCCTCCACGTGAGAGAAACAGACTGTCTGTCGCTCTGCCCCTCCACGTGAGAGGAAC
>NW_027258997.1:27500-44369 GCF_045791955.1 Oncorhynchus clarkii lewisi | reverse complement strand
GTTAACCCTGTCTGAAGGAAGGGCTTTACTGATGATGAGGAGAGAGCAGAGAGATATTAACCCTGTCTGAAGGAAGGGCTTTACTGATGATGAGGAGAGAGCAGAGGGATATTAACCCTGTCTGAAGGAAGGGCTTTACTGATGATGAGGAGAGAGCAGAGAGATATTAACCCTGTCTGAAGGAAGGGCTTTACTGATGATGAGGAGAGAGCAGAGGGATATTAACCCTGTCTGAAGGGCTTTACTGATGATGAGGAGAGAGCAGAGGGATACAGGGAGTCTTGAGTAAACGCCAGAGGATTTATCCCCACTTCCCAGGCATTCAAGAGATTGTCCCGCTGAAGCCCCCACCTCCCACCTGACAGACAGACAGTTACATTCTCACACACACACACACACACCACAGCACTTTGCTGAGGATTTCACTTGATTGTTCATTAGCACAGCGTAGAGGAATCCCAGAGGCTGTCGAGGGACGTGAACCAGCCACCTACTGTCATTGACTCCAGAGGGGTTAGAGGGCAACGAAAGGTTAGAACCTGTTATGTTGCTTTGTTACATTTTAGATACGTCGAATGCCGACGTGATTGGGTTTGCTCTGCGGTGACTTGCCTGTTGACATACCGTACTTGTCTCTCGTATGTGGGTGTGTAACCCTCTCTTGGCCTTCACTCCCAGCCTGTCCTAACATGTTCTGTCCATGGTGTTTGTTCCAGAGCCCTGGAGACCAACAAGTACAACCACATCACTGCCACCTACTTCCTGCTGGCTGAGAGGATCCTGAGAGAGAAACAGGAGAAGGAGGTCCAGACACGCTCCTCCAGCCCCAGCAACATCAAGGCCCAGTTCAGGTGACACACACACATGCAACACATACAGTTGAAGTCGGAGGTTTACATACACTTAGGTTGGCGTCATTAAAACTTGTTTTTCAACCACTCAACAAATGTCTTGTTAACAAGCTATAGTTTTGGCAAGTCGGTTAGGACATCTACTTTGTGCATGACGCAAGGAATTTTTCCAATTGTTTACAGATTATTTCACTTATAATTCACTGTATCACAATTCCAGTGGATCAGAAGTTTACATACACTAAGTTGACTGTGCCTTTAAACAGATTGGAAAATTCCAGAAAATTATGTCATGGCTTTAGAAGCATCTGATAGGCTAGTTGACATCATTTGAGTCAAGTGGAGGTGTAGCTGTGGATGTATTTCAAGGCCTACCTTCAAACTCAGTCCCTCTTTGCTTGACATCATGGGAAAATCAAAAGAAATCAGCCAAGACCTCAGAAAAAAAATTAAAGACCTCCACAAGTCTGGTTCATCCTTGGGAGCAATTTCCAAACGCCTGAAGGTACCACGTTCATCTGTACAAACAATAGTACGCAAGTATAAACACCATGGGACCACGCAGCCGTCATAACGCTCAGGAAGGAGACTCGTTCTGTCTTCTAGAGATGAACATACTTTGGTGCTAAAAGTGCCAATCAATCCCAGAACAACAGCAAAGGACCTTGTGAAGATGCTGGAGGAAACGGGTGCAAAAATATCTATATCCACAGTAAAACAAGTCCTATATCGACATAACCTGAAAGGCTGCTCAGCAAGGAAGAAGCCACTGTTCTAAAACCGCCATAACAAATGCAGACTACTTCCGAATTTAACTGTTCATACATGCAACACACACACGCATGTGACGCATACACACAACACCAAAACTATCCCCTCCAGATGAAACCCACCAGATCCAACCACTCTAACTGCAATACCAATGCCTGTTTAATAGCCTGCTACACACACACTCATCCATTTATTGGGGCCATTCAGATTGTCATAATGACGACGACTCAATGACTAGGAGGAGGAAGCAGCCAAGGCTCTGACGGTAATTGACCTCTTGGGTGCTGCTCTGCTTGGTGTCGTTGACCGTGCATTAGGAGGAGAACCCATGCTGTCCTTTCCTCATGGTCTGGTTCCCCTCCCACCCCCTCTGGTCATGTGATCCCTCAACGTGTTGACATGTGTTGTTAAGGCTGACTGCAGTAAATGCTTTGGAGTGACCTAGAAAGGGAAAGTCTGGATTTGATATTCCGAGAGAGAAGCAGAGAGAGGGAGCCACTCCTTTTGGAGGAAGAGGAGAGATCAAACGCATGCAGGCTAAAGCTGCTCCCTCCTGGCCTGCTCGCTGTAACCCATTTGGCCAGAAACCCATTGCCAAACAGGTGCTCGGAGGGAAAAGGCCCAATTTTTAGCTGCTGGGTCGTGGCCCCCTGGGTGCAGGAGCAGAATGTGAGTCAAATCCACTGTCATGTATAGTGCAGCAGTACAGGTTTCTACATCTACTGTTTCTACTGGCCTGCGCTCCTCCATTCACCACTTAGTTTTTGAGGGTTGTTCTGTATTTTAACACAAACACTGTCAGCGTGTGGCATCATAACAGAAATAACATTCTGATAGTGGTTCAATTATTTTTAGGAATAACAACAGTCTACTGTGTATCATGCATGCCAGTTTATATATGCCCAAAACAGTGACCTGGACAAGAGGGCGAATACTAAGTGTGTTAGCATAGTGCCCCCGTGCTCTCTCGCTCTCTGTGCCATCGTGGGCTGAAGCTGAGCTTCATCAGGTAGTTGGCTTCAGGGATTGTCTGTAGAGTCTGTCAGGGTCGTCTGAGGTTGAGAGTGAATGGAGTCTGAGCAGTGTCACACAGCTGAGGTGTGTGTCTGAGAGATTCTACTGTAGTTACGCCTTTTGAAAGCCTGGCTGAATTAACTAGGATGGTGTCAGAGCAGCACTAAGGGCCCTGTGGTGACCCGACCCAGCCTCCACCGCCATGCAGCAGCGTGGAGGGTCACACATGCACCCGGCAGGCAGGACTACCATGGGATTAATTGTGTTAGATTGCGTGCCGCTGGGACATGCCCGGGCTCCGTCGAGAGAGATCCCCAGTGCTCTGTTCTGTTTGTTTTCTCGCTCTGCCATGTCAACAAGGACCTTCTACATTAGAAGAATGTTGACTCACTGAGCTGTTCAGTCAGGTTCAGCAGTTCAGGACTGGATTACACATGAATCATCTGACCTCATTCTAAGATCATACTGTTTATTTTCTCCTCTGACTCTATATAAAGTCATTGCAGCGTATACTAACCAGGGGAATATTTTGGGTAACTCTGGTCTGCTCTCTGCCCTCCAGGCAGTCCTGGCCGACGAAGATTGACATGCATCAGGACATCGAGGACAGTCTGGCAGCCTCCTCCATCTGCCACGCTGGTGGTCCCCAGTCCCCCGCCCGCAGCGCTGAGAGCCTTCTCAACGGACACCGCACCAAAGGCCTGCTGGAGCTCCGCAGGGACGAGAGCAACGCAGGGGCCTCCGGTGCCCCTGCCCCCGTTTCTGGGCCCCCTAGAGCTGGGGCCACGGCCCCCACACCCTCCACCTCCTCAGCCAAACAGCGCAGCTGCCTGTTCAGGGTGGAGGAGGATGAAGAGGAGGAAGAGGACCCGTCCCCTCTGTCCACACAAGTGATCCTGCGTCGCAAGGCTCCATCTATCACCAACCGGCTGACCTCCAGGAAGAGTGCCCCTGTCCTCAACCAGATCTTTGAGGAGGAGGGTGAGTCAGACGACGACTTCGACATGGACGAGGGCCTGCCACCCAAACTCAGCCGGCTAAAGATGAACATTGCTGCTGCAGCGGCCGGGTCGCCGGGCACCACTCAGAAACGCTATCACCGCCGCAAGAGCCAAGGCCGCGGCTCGTCCTGCTCCAGCTCAGAGACCAGTGACGACGACTCCGAGAGCCACCGCCGGCGTCTGGACAAGGACACAGGCTTCACCTACAGCTGGAACCGCAGGGACAGCAGTGAGGGCCCGCCTGGAAACTCAGGGGGAAATGGTGGAGGGAGCAGTGGAGGGCAGAGTAAACCCCCCGGGGAGGGGGGCAGTCCTCCTGGAGGGGGAGGTGGGGGGAGTAGTGACAATGGAGGGAGTGGTAGTAGTGGGGGGGGAGGTGGTAAGGGACAGGGTTCCCCCTCAAGTTGTTCTAACGGCAGCAGTAACCACTCGTCTTCAGGCTCAGGGTCCACGCGGAGACACTGTGCCTCCCGCAGCCCCGGGGCAGCAGAGCTGGTGGAGAGCCTGAAGCTCCTGAGCCTGTGTCTCAGCTCCCAGTTACAGCACAGGGGGAGAAGTGGAGGCCCCGGCCTGGCAGGGGGGATGGGCCAGTTCATCATAGACCCTCAGAACCTGTCCAATAGTCTGTCCAGCAGCCTGTCAGCTGGCAGCGTCAAGACACAGGAGAGGTCCTCTTGGAAGATGTGCATCGGCTCCAACGGCAGCTTGGACCTGGAGTTAGACACCATCGCTCTGCCCACCACTGCTGTCAACACTCCACGGTCATACACAGACCAAACAGCAGCAGCACTTAGCGAACTGGCCCTGGCCACCAAGGAGAATAACAAGCTGAACAACCTGAAAAAGAATGTTCTCCAGCTACCTCTGTGTGAAAAGAGCATCTCTGTGAACATCCAGCGCAGCCCTAGAGAAGGGCTCCTGTGCACCTCTCAGGCCAGCTGCTGCCAGGTCATATGACACACACTCCCTGGCGCCCTCTGACACCACTCTGCCAGTCCAATCTGTCCAACCACAGTCACCGCTGTAGCATACGTCTGACCTCAGAACACCTCCCCATCACAACCTGCCTTCTGCTGTTGTCTTAAAAGATGACACTTGTTATTGTTTTTGTTTGTTCACTAGGACCTATGAGCTGCATGCTGCAGGGGGTTATTTTGTTTCTGCTACATCACTAGCTCCCCCTGGAATGAGCCGAGGTAACACAACTTAGTTGGGGTGTTGATGTAAACATAAATATGGATGTTGGTTTGATTTTAGATGAACTATATTTTGGGGTACAAAATACCAAACTTTTAACAGTGGGTAAGTAGTAGCACGTGATAGTTAAAGGGTAAGCACTTAAATTAGATTATTGGTCTACTGTCTACTATGTAACGGGTATGCTAGGAGAGGTAGAGGTGGGCAGGACAGAGATACCATACAGCTGGGAGAGATGGGAGGACAGGACAGAGATACCAGTCACCATACAGCTGGGAGAGATGGGAGGACAGGACAAAGATACCAGTCACCATACAGCTGGGAGAGATGGGAGGACAGGACAGAGATACCATACAGCTAGGAGAGGTAGAGGAGGACAGGACAGAGATACCATACAGCTGGGAGAGATAGGAGGACAGGACAGAGATACCATACAGCTGGGAGAGATAGGAGGACAGGACAGAGATACCAGTCACCATACAGCTGGGAGAGATAGGAGGACAGGACAGAGATACCATACAGCTGGGAGAGATAGGAGGACAGGACAGAGATACCAGTCACCATACAGCTGGGAGAGATAGGAGGACAGGACAGAGATACCATACAGCTGGGAGAGATAGGAGGACAGGACAGAGATACCAGTCACCATACAGCTGGGAGAGGAGGACAGGACAGAGATACCAGTCACCATACAGCTGGGAGAGGTAGAGCAGGACAGGACAGAGATACCAGTCACCATACAGCTGGGAGAGGTAGAGGAGAGCAGGACAGGACAGAGATACCAGTCACCATACAGCTGGGAGAGGTAGAGGAGAGCAGGACAGGACAGAGATACCAGTCACCATACAGCTGGGAGAGGTAGAGCAGGACAGGACAGAGATACCAGTCACCATACAGCTGGGAGAGGTAGAGGAGAGCAGGACAGGACAGAGATACCAGTCACCATACAGCTGGGAGAGGTAGAGGAGAGCAGGACAGGACAGAGATACCAGTCACCATACAGCTGGGAGAGGTAGACGAGAGCAGGACAGGACAGAGATACCAGTCACCATACAGCTGGGAGAGGTAGACGAGAGCAGGACAGGACAGAGATACCAGTCACCATACAGCTGGGAGAGGTAGAGCAGGACAGGACAGAGATACCAGTCACCATACAGCTGGGAGAGGTAGACGAGAGCAGGACAGGACAGAGATACCAGTCACCATACAGCTGGGAGAGGTAGAGGAGGACAGGACAGAGATACCAGTCACCATACAGCTGGGAGAGGTAGAGGAGAGCAGGACAGGACAGAGATACCAGTCACCATACAGCTGGGAGAGGTAGAGGAGGACAGGACAGAGATACCAGTCACCATACATGGTCCTGGAGGAAGGGAAGTAACCTGTAACCTTCATGTTGATATAAGCTCCTGCCATGCAGTCACATGGCAACGACCAACTGAGACAGAAACTTGGTAACCTCTAGAGGTGTTTTAATTTGATTCATTGATTAACCTCATTTTACAGTGACCTACTGTCTGAAACGTTATTTCACTTGGATATTGCACACAGACAATCTGTTTTATGTTTGTATTTTTAAGTGTATGGAATTAAAGATGCATTTTAGATGGCTATACAGCTCACTGAATTGATTTTGAAGGCAACATGAATGATTGTTTCCAAACCGCTGTTTAACAAGTGCTACTTCAACACATCTGGTTTACTGTGGTGTTCCTGAGAGCCAGTAACCTGGAAAATAAGGCTTCAGCTTCCTCTTTATTCCCATCTCAATGCACTCGTCTTCAGGCACAATAAATTCACCTATTTGGGTCAAATACTACTATACTTACTATTGTATAGTGAATACAGGTAGGAGCTGCAATCTTTTAGACACTATTCTAACAGAAAGGGTCATTCATCTGTAATTATAACTACTGCTATTCATTTGCAAATTGGGCAAAACTCCTGAAATGATTCAAAGTTCATGACAACGTGTCAAACTGAATGTAAAGTACACTGGTAGACGAGTAGTGTGTTTTTCTCCTGTGCTGGGCCTCAAGGTAGCAGGCAAGCAGACCCACACAGATTTGATGTGGTCCCGTTCACATGTTGGTCATGGCCTTGGTTGACCACCTGCCATGTTGACGTAACATCTTAGAAAATGCATTTTAAGATCAATAGAAGAGCATGAGAATTGAAAAGAAAAACGTACTAATGAATTGGAAACTGCATTGGGTCTCTGTATTCCAGTGGACCCACACACGTCTTTGTTTTGTTAGACTGTTTCACTTTCTGTTACTGTAACTGACTGGTCTTCTGACTGGCCTGGCAGGCTGGTCTTCTGACTGGCCTGGCAGGCTGGTCTTCTGACTGGCCTGGCAGGCTGGTCTTCTGACTGGCCTGGCAGGCTGGTCTTCTGACTGGCCTGGCAGGCTGGTCTTCTGACTGGCCTGGCAGGCTGGTCTTCTGACTGGTCTGGCAGGCTGGTCTTCTGACTGGCCTGGCAGGCGGGTCTTCTGACTGGCCTGGCAGGCGGGTCTTGGGTCTTCTGACTGGCCTGGCAGGCTCTGACTGGCCTGGCAGGCTGGTCTTCTGACTGGCCTGGCAGGCTGGTCTTCTGACTGGCCTGGCAGGCTGGTCTTCTGACTGGCCTGGCAGGCTGGTCTTCTGACTGGCCTGGCAGGCTGGTCTTCTGACTGGCCTGGCAGGCTGGTCTTCTGACTGGCCTGGCAGGCTGGTCTTCTGACTGGCCTGGCAGATTTGTTTGTTTGTTTTTAAAGGGTATATGTTGAGTATGTATATATGTTTTAAAAAGTTATATTTTTGAACGATCTGCTGTTTTAAAAATGATTCTGTGTTGAAGTGGGCCCGTGAGTCTTTCGTTGGGGACTAACATCGCAGTGTGTGTCACACACACCCACACCTTACTGGACACTGCAGGGTGAACGTTTTACATTCAGGATTAGTGGTTCAGTAGAGCACATGCACCTTTCAGGAGAGATTCCTGTCTGTAAGCTTTAAAGGACTGGGCTTAGTAAAGAAGGAAAGAAATGGGGTTGTAGGGAGATGTGGGGATATATTTTAAGGGCATTGGCAATAAGCTACATGTTGCAGCTATCTGTAAATCAACATATTTGTGTTTTATATTTAACCCTGTACAGCCTTAGATTGAAAGGCACCTCGGACTAAAAACTAACAGAGAAAGATATCTTGAGTATTTTTTTTCTTTTGAAACAAAATGTCTGTAAATAGAGATGTAAATATGGTGCTCTATATTTAGAGACGGCAGAGTGAACCTCTTGGTGCAGAGCTGTAAGTATAGCCTTATTAGGAATGGGTGTCTCCAAGAAAAGAACATGACTTTATTCATGTCAGCCAGTCTGACCGTTGTCTTACCCAGATGTAAACAGCTGAATGACATGTGCATGTGTTATATGTTTAACATTATCGATCCAAGGACATCGAGAGAGGAAGAACCATCCACTGAATGTTACTGGACCAAACCATGTACTGGCTAAATGAAAATATGAAATGGCAGAATTATTCAATGTATTATTCTGTAGTTGATACCTGTTGTGAACAGTTACATATAGCTATGGTGATATCCTAAATAAAATGTTGTGGGAAATGACGTCTTACAAACGAGTCTAGTCTTTTCTGTGCTCGCGATGCATTGATGACACGCCTGTCTCCCAAGTGGGTCTGTGTTCTGTCAGATGCAACTTCGATCACTTGTTGCTAAAGGAATTGACAGAAAATAATCCATTACACTGTACAGTGTCGATCCCCAATGTTACACCATAACTTTATCTTGTCAACTATTTACCTCAGAGCTTCATCTAAGAGGTGGATCACTGATCGGTGTGCTGGTAGTTTACCTGGTGGCCTTGCTTTTAAGATTAACCATCAGCCTAATCTCTGTTAATGTCCCAAATGGCACCCTATTCCCTATATAGTGCACTAGTTTTCATGGTCAAAAGTAATGCACAATGTAGGGAGTAGGGTGCCAGTTGGGGCACATGACTCTAATTAGAACAATCTTGGTGCATCACCATGATCAGACTCCAGAGACTATTCCCTCCAGGGTAGAGACCAGTTAAATATGCAGGCCACAGAGCCCCTCTGCTGAAAGGTATTCTGCCAGGATTTACAACTCCTTATGCTGCTGCCAAAAGACACCAGTAACCCCTGAAGAGCAACTTATATAGAGCCTTCACCTCCAGTGCCTTCAGAAAGTATTCAGAACCATTTTGTGTTGCAGCCTGAATTCAAAATGTAGTCAATATTTTTTCTGTCACTCATCAACATAATACCCCATAATTTTATTCAATGGTAGCAAATGTATTAAATTAAATGCAGAATTAGGTCTGTATCAGCTTTGAGTCGTCTTGGCTAGGTCTGTATCAGCTTTGAGTCGTCTTGGCTAGGTCTGTATCAGTTTGCACAACTAAATTTGGGGATTTTCTCCTATTCTTCCTTGCAGATTTTCTCAAGCTGTGTTAAGTTAGATGGAGAGCGGCGGTGAACAGCAGTCTTCAAGTCTTTCCACAGATTTTCAATGGTATTCAAGTTTGGACTTCGGTTGGATCACTCAGACTTCCACATTGTTCTGAAGCCATTCCAGTGTTGCTTTGGCTTTATGCTTGGGGTCATTGTCCTGTTGGGACGTAAATCTTTGCTCCAGTCTAAGGTCGTTTGCGTTCTGATAAAGGATTTGCCTGTATTTGGCGCCATTCATTGTTCCCTCCATCCTTAACAGTCTCCCAGTCCCCTACTGCTGAAAAGCACCCCATAGCATGATGCTGCCACCACCATGCTTCACAATGGGGATGGATTTAGACTGGTGATGAGCTGTGCCTGATTTTATCCAGACAGAGCTTTGCATTCAGGCCAAATAGTTTTTAAAAATGTACCTTTTTGAAAACTCCTGGCATGCTGTCATGTGCCTTTTTCTCAGGAGTGGCTTCCTTCTGGCCACTCTCCCATAAAGCCCAGTTTGAAGTGCTGTAGAGACTTGTCCTTCTGGCAGGTTCTCCCAGCTCAGCCAAGGACAACTCTGTAGTTCGGAGTGGTCATTGGGTTTTTGGTCCCTTCCCTGACCAAGGTCCTTCTTGCCTGTTTGGTTGGCGGACAGCTCTTGGCAGAGTCTGGGTAGTTCCATTTTATTATTTCCCAATGATGGAGACCACTGTGCTCTTGGAAACTTTCAACACTCTAGAACTTTTTCATGCTCTTCCCCAGATATATGCCTCATCACAGTTCTCTCTCTCTGAGAGTTACGGACAGTTCCTGGGACTTTATGGTATAGTTTCTGCACTGTCAACTGTGAGACCTTATATAGACACGTGTTTCTTTCTAAATCAATTGAATTGGTCACAGGTGTCACTACAACTTGGAGTCCATCTCAAGATCAATAGAAATTGGATGCACTGGACGTCAATTTGGAGTGTCAAAGCATAGGGGTTGGATACTCATACACATTATTGTAGATTTCTCTATTTCATTGTCAATAAATGTGCAAACATTTCTAAAAACATGTTTTAACTTTGTCATTATGGCGTAAAGGGTGAGATTTTTCATATTTTAACATTTTGAATTCCGGTTGTAACAACAAAATGTGGAATAAGGCAAGAGGTATGAATACTTTCTGAAGGCCTTGTACCTCTGTCCTTACAGAGGTAGAGCATGTAGACGGGACACCAGAGGGATCATCAACTAGATTCAGACACAGGCTGAGTGGATGGTCAGGGGGCCGGAACATAATTACAGATCTGTCCTTACAGAGGTAGAGCATGTAGACGGGACACCAGAGGGATCATCAACTAGATTCAGACGAGGGACAAATGTTCTGGAGTGGATGGTCAGGGGGCTGGAACATAATTACAAATCTGTCCTTACAGAGGTAGAGCATGTAGACGGGACACCAGAGGGTTCATCAACTAGATTCAGCCGAGGGACAAATGTTCTGGAGTGGATGGTCAGGGGGCTGGAACATAATTACAAATCTGTCCTTACAGAGGTAGAGCATGTAGACGGGACACCAGAGGGTTCATCAACTAGATTCAGCCGAGGGACAAATGTTCTGGAGTGGATGGTCAGGGGACCGAAACATAATTACAAATCATTTGTAGACTGTAAATTTACCGCTAGAAGCCAAAACAGATATTTGACTAAACGATCATTTCACACCTTGTTTACAGTTGATAAACGATAATGTCTCTACTATGCTTGGGAATAGTTGGGAACAGATTTCCTAATGTTTTTACAGTCTTGTGAACAACAAAAAAAGGTAGTTCCATATTTTTTTCCATTTTTTTCCATTTCCCAATTATGGAGACCACTGTGCTCTTGGAAATGTTGAATACTTTCTGAAGGCCCTATTGGAACTGCCTAGAGCTGACCGCCTGACCAAACTGAGCTACTGGGCAGGAAGGACCTTGGTCAGGGACGTGACCAAGAACCCAATGAACACTGACAGAACTTCAGAGTTCCTTGGCTGAGATGGGAAAACCTGCCAGAAGGACAACAGTATCTACAGCAATTCAGAAAACAGGGCTTTATGGGAGAGTGGGAGCCACTCCTAAGAAAAAGGCACATAACAGCACACCTGGAGTCTGCTAAAAGGCATGTGAAAAACTCATAATGCAAAAGATTCTGTGGTCTGATGAAACAAAAAGGTAACTCTTTGACCTGAATGCAAAGCACTATGTCTGGAGAAAACCAGGCACAGCTCATCACCTTCCTAACACCATCCCTAACGTGAAGCATGGTGGTGGCAGCAACAATGAATGGAACCAAATACAGGCTAATCCTGATGAGAATCTGCTTCAGAGTACAAATAACATACTGGGGAGAAGATTTATGTTCCAACTGGACAATGACCCCAAGCATACAGCCAAAGCAATGCTGGAATGGCTTCAGAACAAGAATGTGAACATCCTTGAGTGGCCCAGCCAATGTCCAGACTTGAATCCCATTTAAAATCTGTGGAAACACTTGAATCTCCAAATCCATATGTGCAAAGCTGATACAGACATACTCAAGACGATCAAGGTGTAATAGCCGCCGAAGCTGCTTCTACAATGTATTGACTCAGGAGTGTGAATACTTCTAGAAATGAGGTATCTGTATTTCATTTTCAATACATTTGGAAAAACTTGGCACTTTGTCATTATGGGGTATTGTGTGTAGATGGGTGGGGAAAACCTGAACTAGAGAATGGAGACACTTTGTCATTATGGGGTATTGTGTGTAGATGGGTGGGGAGAACCTGAACTAGAGAATGGAGACACTTTGTCATTATGGGGTATTGTGTGTAGATGGGTGGGGAAAACCTGAACTAGAGAATGGAGACACTTTGTCATTATGGGGTATTGTGTGTAGATGGGTGGGGAAAACCTGAACTAGAGAATGGAGACACTTTGTCATTATGGGGTATTGTGTGTAGATGGGTGGGGAAAACCTGAACTAGAGAATGGAGACACTTTGTCATTATGGGGTATTGTGTGTAGATGGGTGGGGAAAACCTGAACTAGAGAATGGAGACACTTTGTCATTATGGGGTATTGTGTGTAGATGGGTGGGGAAAACCTGAACTAGAGAATGGAGACACTTTGTCATTATGGGGTATTGTGTGTAGATGGGTGGGGAAAACCTGAACTAGAGAATGGAGACACTTTGTCATTATGGGGTATTGTGTGTAGATGGGTGGGGAGAACCTGAACTAGAGAATGGAGACACTTGTAAGCATATATGAAAGAGTTTTGTATAGATTTATTTGAGGAAAGGGATGCTGGGTCTGTTTGGTATCAATAATGCTGTTCTGAACCATTTTTAAACACTTGGTGATATTGTGATGGCAAACTGTAGTGAGTGTAGGTACAGTATATAGCATATAAAACAAATCTTGACCGCATGTCATGTCAAAGGCACAAGCCCGCTCTGAGGGGGTCTTCAAGAGCACATGGACTAATAGCATAAACTTTTAAAAAATCAATGAATTTCCACTCACATACATTCTAAGTATCACTACTTCTGATTGATAGTCATTGATTAGACTGAGTAACAATGACCATGATAGTTGCAGGCTGTGAGGAGTATTTAACATTACGTAGCATACCATGCTTCAGTATGATACAGAGGAGGCTGGTAGAAGGAGCTATAGGAGGATGGGCTCATTGAAATGTATGGAATGGAATCAAACATGGTTTCCATTAATTCCATTCCAGTCTTTACAACTTCTCTGTATCATACTGAAGCATCACCATGGATAATTAGATCTTTCCTATCTCCATGTGTAGTATCACTATGGATCAGATAATACCCTGGCTGTGTGGTTCTGTGTGGCTCAGTTGTATCTCCATGTGTAGTATCACTATGGATCAGATAACACCCTGGCTGTGTGGCTCAGTTGGTAGAGCATGGCGCTTGCAACGCCAAGGATCCTGGGTTTGAGTCCTGCTGGAGCCATAAATACATCACGACTAAGTCAATTTGGATAAAAGTGTCTGCTTAATGGCATATATTATACTCTGGCAACACTATGTAAACGTTTCAAGGATCTCAATGCTAGAGCACATAATTATGCCAGAATTCCTAAGACGTCCATTTTGAAAGCAGTTCTACTTAGATAACGTCTGACAGACCTAGTGATACTGGATGGAGCCCTACCCCATAACTGACTATAGTGGCTTTTAAGCAAAGCTGTAGGTCTAAAACTATTGTCTAATGTGAAAACCTATTTTTGAAAAGTAATTCATTTCATCTGTTGGTGGAATACTGTCTGAATATAATTACCATAGGCCATCTATGTCAAACTGAACCACCTCCACCAATTCCAGAATGGCCACATGAACATGAAAAGTCTATGTAACACAGCATTCTACCCTCAACCGCATCCATACACCTTCAATGACCTATTATCTAACACCTTAACCAGGGCCTGACATTCAGGGCTGCCCGCTGGCCCTGGGAGGTTTTGGAAACCCTCCGGGACAGTTGATGAAAATAAATATTGTAAAAATGCTATATTTAATCTAGGCTATATAATAAAGAATTCCTGAAGCTGTGAGTTCGTTATGTTGATTATTTATCACATGCGCACCATAAACTACACATTAAGCCTAGCTGGAGATTGTTGTGTGGAACAGCTCACTGAAGACCGACAGGGAACATCTTCAAAGTTCTGATAAATACCAATAAATGTTAAGGCAAGTATAGGTATGCAAACCTGCAATAAAACGTTCCTTTGCGCAATTGTCATCATAGAATAGCCGAACTTGATAATCGACATTTCTTCGAGGCTATTTGGTCCTAGAAAAGTCATTGAAGGTAGCCGATTTAGAAGTTGCACTGCAATATAATTATTCCTTGTTTGAATTTATTTCTGATCAGTTTTTATGAGAGATCTATCTGCTTTCATTTGTTTCCCGCGCAGGTCTGTTCGCATCTTTGCGGTAAAACCACGTGCAGTGATTATGAGCAAGACACCAGTGGACTGTTGGTTTTCCATACACATCGTTCCGTTACAAAGGGAACCCGGGTTTTACTCACTTTGTTTTAAAACATGATACAATAAGCCCTCAACATTTCAAATGGTGAGACTGACTAGCTGCCAGACATCATTAGTGTGTTTGTGTTGGGAGCATCTACATACAGTCTATTAGTCAGGCAATGTCCGCTTTATTCTGACAGGTTTTAGAATGTAAAATATGTTTATGCCATTTGGAAGGCTTAATAAAACATGCATTATTCTCTAAGTTGTTATGCATACTTTTCTGCTTACTAATTTTGGGGGGATTTTTTTCAAAAGGTTATGACAACAATTCAATATAAAATGTAAGTCCTTCAAAATTACAATTAATTGCTTGAAAAATCATTGAATTTGACTTCCCAATGTCTGTATGAATCCTGTAGGCTACTTGCTCAGCCCAAATGAAAGATAAAATCACTAGCTGTTGAATATATGCGTGCATCATTCACTTGCCTGCCAGATGTTGACTGGTGCCAGTATTTCTTTCATTCGGCCTAGTGTGCCATTGCAAATTGACCTGAATGTCAAGCCCTGCCCTAACATTACATTTGGTACGTAGCAATGCATTTCCAACACTGGTTTCCGGAGGACATTAACATAAAGTCTTGTTCTCTGGTCAGATCTGAATCTGTAGTTTAGAGGCTAGTCTTCATGATTGTTTTAATCACATCCAGTAATGTTGTATAGACATCTGCAGGTAATACACTACACTCAACAAAACAAACAGAAATACCTTGCAACATTGCAGAGGTTAAGAGCATAAAACCAGGTTTAACAACCAACCGTTTATATATATATAAAAAGAAAATTACTTTTGGATATTTTATGCATAAATAAGCTTTGAGCTAATTGAGGTGTTGTAAAGAAAACAGTCTGTGAATCTTTCTCCGTTGGGAGGGCATGTTCCATCTGGAGTTTAGCCCATCTTCGTCTTGTCAGTATCTGAACGATCGGCCTCTTCTCTCCTCATCACTTATCAGTCTTTGGGATCCCCGAGGCCTCCAGCATTTTCTGTAACAGTGTAAAATGTGATTAATATCTCTTATGTTCTACCGAACTGCCACATGAAATACAGGCTACCTGTTAGGCCTATTATTGGGGATGTCATATAAACAGAATACACCTTCCATAGAATACATTGTTCTCTGTAGCTCAGCTGGGAAGCTCAGCTTCCATAGAAGGAATACATTGTTCTCTGTAGCTCAGTTGGTAGTTTTTGAAGCTGCAGTAAAAGTACAATAACTTGTCGGCTGTGGTATTTTGGATGCAGTATTTGCAAGAATAACTGCAGTTATACTGCACTGTAACGCTTCGATCACACCGACAGCGTCATTACATGTTGGTAATGTTGGTACACCAGAGTTACCTTCATTCCCAAGGAAACGCTGCATTTGCCTTGCAGTGCGTTCGGTGTGGTGCATGTTGGATTTATCGACCGCATGCATCAAACTGTATGTGTAGACGGCTTGACAGAAATGGTAGCAGAAGGTGAATGTTGAACTTTGTTACATTCAAATCCAGGTGATGCTGTGTTGGCAGCGTAACTGCAGTTACAATGCAAAAGTACTGCAGTAAAAAAATATATATAATTTTGGACACAGTATTTGCAGCATACTGCAGGTATACTGCACTCGGATTGCAATCTGTTTCCATAAGGGAGAGCATGGCGTTGTAACAAGGTAGTGGGTTTCATTTCTGGAACCACCCATACTTAAAATATATGCACGCATGATTAAGTCGCTTTGGATAAACGCGTCTGCTAAATGGCATATATTATAATATATAAATATTAACGCTTTTTAAAATAAAACAAACATAAGCACACTGTTAGCTTGCTTTAACAGATATACAGAGTTCTCCTCTCTCTCTAAATGACATTAAGCCTCCCGAGGAGAGGAACCCAGAGCTTTAAAACAGCATTACAGCTCCAAATTACAGTGGTTCTGGAACCTCTTAACAAGACCTGGAGATCTTCACCAGATTGACTTCTTATTTTAAAATAGAATACTTTTGTACAACACAGGCCTTCTCCCCAGACTCTAATCTCAGCTGAGTTACATTTAATCAATTCATTCCACTGCCTCCAGCGCACCCGAGCAAATTACATTCTGGGTTCAAATGTGTTACGTGCAATTAACGCTTCAATCCAACACACGGATCAATGGGAGAGTTTCTTTGCTGATGGAGGTCTTTTTATTCACAGTGGATTCCATAAGGGGAGAGCAGGATTAAAGACCTCCGGTTCCCCACAGGGAGAGAGTGTGGAGGATTGTCCTCAACACCCCGCCCTGGCTAATCTACTGCAGCTACTTGTTCTGGAAAACCAAACGGACAGTCACATTAATAGTGTGTCATGGTCTGTTAAATGCAGTCTGTATTTATGCTGTTGTTTGCACTTGCCGGAACATTCTGAGGTTGTCCTTCTGACAGACTTGTTTGCACTTGTCGTTGTAGTCGCCATAACTACAGTGCAACGAAAAACACACAGACAGACACATACACACTCGCGCCACAGAGGATATTC
>NW_027258997.1:0-22500 GCF_045791955.1 Oncorhynchus clarkii lewisi | reverse complement strand
ACCCAGGCCCTGCAGCCCCCAGCATCACTCCCATTCCCCAGGTGCTCTCATTTGTTGACTTCTGTAACCATATAAGCATTGGTTTCATGCATGTTAACATTAGAAGCCGCCTCCCTAAGTTTGTTTTATTCACTGCTTTAGCACACTCCGCCAACCCAGATGTCCTAACCGTGTCTGAATCCTGGCATAGGAAGGCCACCAAAAATCCTGAAATTTCCATCCCCAACTATAACATTTTCCAACAAGATAGAACTGCCAAAGGGGGCGGAGTTGCAATCTACTGCAGAGATAGCCTGCAGAGTTCCGTCATACTATCCAGGTCTGTGCCCAAACAATTCGAGCTTCTACTTTTAAAAATCCCCCTTTCCAGAAACCAGTCTCTCACCTTTGCCGCTTGTTATAGACCCCCCTCAGCTCCCAGTTGTGCCCTGGACACCATATGTGAATTGATCACCCCCATCTATCTTCAGAGTTCGTACTGTTAGGTGACCTAAACTGGGACATGCTTAACACCCCGGCCGTCTTACAATCTAAGCTAGATGCCCTCAATCTCGATCAAATTATCAAGGAACCTACCAGGTACAACCCTAAATCCTTAACCATGGGCACCCTTTTAGATATCATCCTGACCAACCTGCCCTCTAAATACACCTCTGCTGTCTTCAACCAGGATCTCAGAGATCACTGCCTCATTGCCTGAGTCCGTACTGGGTTCGTGGTGAAACGACCACCCCTCATCCCTGTCAAATGCTCCTTAAAACACTTCAGCAAGCAGGCCTTTCTAATTGACCTGGCCCGGGTATCCTGGAAGGATATTGACCTCATCCCGACAGTAGAGGATGCCTGGTTGTTCTTAAAGTGCTTTCATCTCCATCTTAAATAAGCATGCCCCATTCAAAAAATGTAGAACAACAGATATAACACTTGGTTCACCCCAGACTTGACTGCCCTTGACCAGCACAAAAACATCCTGTGGCATTCTGCATTAGCATCGAATAGCCCCCGCGATATGCAACTTTTCAGGGAAGTCGGGAACCAATATACTCAGTCAGTTAGGAAAGCGAAGGCTAGCTTTTTCATACAGAAATTTGCTGTAGCACAAATTCCAAAAAGTTTTGTGACACTAAAGTCCATGGAGAATAAGAGCACCTCCTCCCAGCTGCCCACTGCACTGAGGATAGGAAACACTGTCACCACCGATAAATCTACAATAATCGCTAATTTCAATAAGCATTTTTCCACAACTGGCCATGCTTTCCACCTGGCTACCCCTACCCTGGCCAACATCTCAGCACCCCCTGCAGCAACTTGCCCAAACCCCCCCGCTTCTCCTTCACCCAAATCCAGACAGCCAATGTTCTGAAAGAACTGAAAAATCTGGATCCCTACAAATCTGGACCCTCTCTTTCTAAAAATTATTCGCCAAAATTGTTGCAACCCCCATTACTAACCTATTCAACCTCTCGTGTCGTCTGAGATCCCCAAAGATTGGAAAGCTTCCGCGGTCATCCCTCTCTTCAAAAGGGGGTTGACACTCTCAACCCAAACTGTTATAGACCTATATCCATCCTGCCCTGCCTTTCTAAAATCTTCGAAAGCCAAGTTAATAAACAGATCACCGACCATTTCAAATCCCACCGTACCTTCTCCACTCTGCGATCTGGTTTCCGAGCTGGTCAGGGGTGCACATCAGCCACGCTCAAGGTCCTAAACGATATAACCACCATCGATAAAAGACAATACTGTGCAGCCTACTTCATCGATCTGGCCAAGGCTTTCGACTCTGTCAATCACCGCATTCTTATCGGCAGACTCAATAGCCTTTGCTTCTCAAATGACTGCCTCACCTGGTTCAGCAACTACTTCTCAGATAGAGTTCAATGTGTCAAATCGGAAGGCCTGTTGTCCGGACTCTGGCAGTCTCTATGGGGGTGCCACAGGGTTAAATTCTCAGGCCGACTCTTTTCGAGGTATATATCAATGATGTCGCTCTTGCTGCTGGTGATTCTCTGATCCACCTCTACACAGATGACACCATTCTGTATACATCTGGCCCTTCTTTGGACACTGTGCTAACAACCCCCCAAATGAGCTTCAACACCATACAACACTCCTTCCGTGGCCTCCAACTGCTTTTAAAAATGCTAGTAAAACTAAGTGTATGCTCTTCAAACGATTGCTGCCCACACCCTCCCGCCCAAGTAGCATCACTACTCTGGACGGTTCTGACCTAGAATATGTGGACAACTTCAAATACTTAGGTGTCTGGTTAGACTGCAAACTCTCTTTCCAGACTCACATTAAGCATCTCCAATCCAAAATTAAATCTAGAATCAGCTTCCTATTTCGCAACAAAGCCTCCTTCAATCATGCCGCTAAACATACCCTCATAAAACTGACTATCCTACCAATCCTTGACTTCGGCGATGTAATTTACATAATAGCTCCCAACACCCTACTCAGTAAACTTAATGTAGTCTATCACAGTGCCATCTGTTTTATCACCAAAGCCCCATACACTACCCACCACTGCAACCCGAATGCTCTCGTTGGGTGGCCCTCACTACATATCCGTCGTCAAACCCACTGGCTCCAGGTCATCTATAAGTCTTTGCTAGGTAAAGCCCTCACTCGCTGGTCGCCATAGCAACACCCACCCGTAGCACGTGCTCCAGCAGGTATATTGCACTGGTCTCCCCCAAAGCCAACACTTTCTTTGTCCGCCTTTCCTTCCAGTTCTCTGCTTGCTGCCAATGACTGGAACTAATTGCAAAATTTTCTGAAGCTGGAGTCTTAGATCTCCCTCTAACTTTAAGCATCAGCTGTCTGAGAAGCTTACCGATCACTGTACCTGTACACAGGCAATCTGTAAATAGCACCCGACTACGTCATCCCCATATTATTACTTACCCTCTTGCTCTTATGCACCCCAGTATCTCTACTTGCACATCATCATCTGCACATCTATCACTCCAGTATTAATGCTAAATTGTAATTATTTTCATCTCTAGGGCCTATTTATTGCCTACCTCCCTACATTTGCACACACTGTACATCGATTTTTCTATTATTTTGTGTTGACTGTACGTTTGTTTATGTGTAACTGTTGTTGTTTGTGTCGCACTGCTTTGCTTTATCTTGGCCAGGTCTCAGTTGTAAATGAGAAATTGTTCTTTACTGGCCTACCTGGTTAAATAAAGGTTAAATAAATAAAGAGAGGCAACAAAGAGACCAAAGAACCCTGAAAGAGCTGCAAAGCTCCACAGCGGAGATCGGAGTATCTGTCCATAGGACCACTTTAAGCCATACACTCCACAGAGCTGGGCTTTAAGGAAGAGTGGCCAGAAAAAAGCAAATACGTTTGGAGCCAAAAGGTATGTGAGAGACTCCCCAAACATATGGAAGAAGGTACTCTGGTCAGATGAGACTAAAATTGAGCTTTTTGGCCATCAAGGAAAACGCTACGTTTGGCGCAAACCCAACACCTCTCATCACCCCGAGAATACCATCCCCACAGTAAAGCATGGTGGTGGCAACATCATGCTGTGGGGATGTTTTTCCATCAGCAGGGACTGGGAAACTGGTCAGAATTGAAGGAATGGCGCTAAATACAGGGAAATTCTTGAGGGAAACCGGTTTCAGTCATCTAGAGATTTGAGACTGGGACGGAGGTTCACCTTCCAGCAAGACAATAACCCTAAGCATATTTTTGCATATTCAAAGTGGTAGGCATGTTGTGTAAATCAAATGATACAACCTAGAAACAAATTATTTGGGGGTTTGTAAGGCAACAAAATAGGAAAAATGTCAAGGGGGTGAATACATATAAACTTTTAATAATATAATTTTGCACGCCCAATTTTTCAGTTTTTGATTTGTTAAAAAAGTTTGAAATATCCAATAAATGTCGTTCCACTTCATGATTGTGTCCCACTTGTTGTTGATTCTTCACAAAAAAATACAGTTTTATATCTTTATGTTTGAAGCCTGAAATGTGGCAAAAGGTCGCAAAGTTCAAGGGGGCCGAATACTTTCGCAAGGCACTGTATATATATATATATATATATACACACACACACACATATACACACACATATATATACACACACACACATGATTTAAAAAATGTTTTTTAGATATATATATTTTTTTAAATCGGCTGATTAATTGGTATCAACCATAAATCGGTCAACCTCTACTCTGTATAGTACAGTATCTGTCTCTGTGGCCTTCTCTCCAGTGGGTCACAGTCACCTCTGGCAGTGGTGGCTAGTGCTGGTGGACAGCCAGCGACTAAGGTGTTGATAGGGGGTTTCCACCGGTGAGGCACCTGCTCTGATCACGACTACATTCCTCCTGTGCCAAAGGAAGGAAGGGATTTTCCCCAGGACATTGGCTGCTCCCTTCAGTGATAGATACACTTAGCTAGTTTTACAGTATGTATGTATGTATCTCTATGGCTTCCCTCCCCTTGCTGAAGCAGTGGAAAATGCTGGATTTTAGCCCATGCACCTGCTCTGATCAGTTCCCCCTGTGCCAGAGGAAGGAAAGGGTTTTCCCCAGGCCACAAAGCCCATTGGCTGGCAAGACCGCTTATTCGCCTCTGCCTGCTGAAGCGGTGGAAAACGTTGGATTGACTAGGCCAGATGCAGACAGACACAGGAAGATGGCCGTCCCTCCGTCCTCCTCTCACAACTGACCCCGGACAGAACTCCAGTGGAATAAAGGCTTTCTTTCCATCAGCTCTACTCCTAATAAAACTCCAGTGGAATCAAGGCTTTCTTTCCATCAGCTCTACTCCTAATAAAACTCCAGTGGAATCAAGGCTCTCTTTCTGTCAGCTCTACTCCTAATAAAACTCCAGTGGAATAAAGGCTTTCTTTCTGTCAGCTCTACTCCTAATAAAACTCCAGTGGAATAAAGGCTTTCTTTCTGTCAGCTCTACTCCTAATAAAACTCCAGTGGAATCAAGGCTTTCTTTCCATCAGCTCTACTCCTAATAAAACTCCAGTGGAATCAAGGCTTTCTTTCCGTCAGCTCTACTCCTAATAAAACTCCAGTGGAATCAAGGCTTTCTTTCTGTCAGCTCTACTCCTAATAAAACTCCAGTGGAATCAAGGCTTTCTTTCTGTCAGCTCTACTCCTAATAAAACTCCAGTGGAATCAAGGCTTTCTTTCTGTCAGCTCTACTCCTAATAAAACTCCAGTGGAATCAAGGCTTTCTTTCTGTCAGCTCTACTCCTAATAAAACTCCAGTGGAATAAAGGCTTTCTTTCCATCAGCTCTACTCCTAATAAAACTCCAGTGGAATCAAGGCTTTCTTTCCGTCAGCTCTACTCCTAATAAAACTCCAGTGGAATAAAGGCTTTCTTTCCGTCAGCTCTACTCCTAATAAAACTCCAGTGGAATCAAGGCTTTCTTTCCATTAGCTCTACTCCTAATAAAACTCCAGTGGAATCAAGGCTTTCTTTCCGTCAGCTCTACTCCTAATAAAACTCCAGTGGAATCAAGGCTTTCTTTCCATCAGCTCTACTCCTAATAAAACTCCAGTGGAATCAAGGCTTTCTTTCTGTCAGCTCTACTCCTAATAAAACTCCAGTGGAATCAAGGCTTTCTTTCTGTCAGCTCTACTCCTAATAAAACTCCAGTGGAATCAAGGCTTTCTTTCCGTCATCAGTAGACATTGCAGTACAAGGTGATGCATGATGACATATCCAGTGGAAGGCTGTGGTTCTGACTGATTACCTGACATGATACAACACCTTGGGGTTGACTGAAAGGTCCATCAACTCCTGTCACTCAAAGACTCAATGCCTGCCCTGGCCTGCCGACTGCCCGCCCGCCCTGTCTGGCTGGCCGACTGCCCGCCCGCCCTGCCGACTGCCCGCCCGCCCGGCCGACTGCCCGCCCGGCCGGCCGACTGCCCGCCCGGCCGAATGCCCGCCCTGCCGAATACCCGCCTGCCCGCCCGCCTGCCCGACCGACCGACTTGCTGACTCACTGCCTGCCTGGCTGGCTGGCTGGGATCATTAGTGATATAGAGAAAAGGCCAAAGGTGGAGTGAATTAATTTCATCAAGAATGTTAAACCTGATGAAGCAAAGGCCAAGTCAAACTTGAGAATATCTGTAATGATTAGGAATCAAGATGGACAGCCACAAGATGATATGAATTGGGTTTTGATGGTGGGATGAGGAGAAGGACAGTGCTAGAGGGAGATTAAAATGAATGACTTATGAGGAAGAGTTATTAAGACAAACGGCAAGACATTCAATAGCCATGGTAGCAGGGGCACTACTCATGTGCCTGGGACTGGCTTGAAAACACAAGGCAGTAACCAAGTACCATCACAACACATACCATACACAAACCTCACCACAAGACCAACTTGGGCAAGACACGTAGACATTATTAAGTAGCTCATCTCTATTCACAGGATTAATATCAGGCATTAGGTATTAAAGGAGAAGCTTTCAATTCAAACCAGAACCAGACAAACTCACAACCTGCATAGCAGAGTTCAGTCAGACGACCCAAAGCAACTTACCGCCCATGGGCCTGGCTCTGCACAAACAAACCAAGAAATCAACCAATCTGCTTAAATTCAACATTCAGCTGGACAAGAACAAGAAGCATCAGAAATACCACCAATCAATGTGATGTATTTCATGGCCCGCCCTTCTTTCTGCAGTGCTGAGAGAAATGATAGCTAGCTAAAACATGCTAGTTTATTGCTGAAGCACTCAGCCTTAATCCAGTAAATGACTGCAGTGCCAAGCTGAGGCAAGCTACTGCTCAACAGCATACTCATATCAATACCATTAACCTAACTCCTGTCATTTATCTTTACCGAAGTGCTCTGGGACATGTATTGAGGGACTGAATACATTACATGAAGCTGTTATGGAGAGAGATATGGGTCTGTATTATGGTGTTATGGAGAGATATGGGTCTGCATTATTCTGTTATGGAGAGAGATATGGGTCTGCATTATTCTGTTATTGAGAGAGATATGGGTCTGCATTATGGTGTTATGGAGAGAAATATGGGTCTGCATTCTATTATGGAGAGAGAGATGGGTCTGCATTATGGTGTTATGGAGAGAAATATGGGTCTGCGTTATTCTGTTATGGAGAGAGATGGGTCTGCATTATGGTGTTATGGAGAGAGATATGGGTCTGCGTTATTCTGTTATGGAGAGAAATATGGGTCTGCGTTATTCTGTTATGGAGAGAGATGGGTCTGCATTATGGTGTTATGGAGAGAAATATGGGTCTGCATTATTCTGTTATGGAGAGAAATATGGGTCTGCATTATTCTGTTATGGAGAGAAATATGGGTATGCCTTAATGTATTATGGAGAGAGATATGGGTCTGCATTATTCTGTTATGGAGAGAGATGGGTCTGCATTATGGTGTTATGGAGAGAGATATGGGTCTGCATTAATGTATTGTGGAGAGAGAGATGGGTCTGCATTATTCTGTTATGGAGAGAGATGGGTCTGCATTATGGTGTTATGGAGAGAGATATGGGTCTGCATTATTCTGTTATGGAGAGAGATGGGTCTGCATTATGGTGTTATGGAGAGAGAGATGGGTCTGCATTATGGTGTTATGGAGAGAGATATGGGTCTGCATTATTCTGTTATGGAGAGAGATGGGTCTGCATTATGGTGTTATGGAGAGAGATGGGTCTGCATTATGGTGTTATGGAGAGAGATATGGGTCTGCATTATTCTGTTATGGAGAGAGATGGGTCTGCATTATTCTGTTATGGAGAGAGATATGGGTCTGCATTATTCTGTTATGGAGAGAAATATGGGTCTGCATTATTCTGTTATGGAGAGAAATATGGGTCTGCATTATTCTGTTATGGAGAGAAATATGGGTCTGCATTATTCTGTTATGGAGAGAAATATGGGTCTGCATTATTCTGTTATGGAGAGAAATATGGGTCTGCATTATTCTGTTATGGAGAGAAATATGGGTCTGCATTATTCTGTTATGGAGAGAAATATGGGTCTGCATTATTCTGTTATGGAGAGAAATATGGGTCTGCATTATTCTGTTATGGAGAGAAATATGGGTCTGCATTATTCTGTTATGGAGAGAAATATGGGTCTGCATTATTCTGTTATGGAGAGAAATATGGGTCTGCATTATTCTGTTATGGAGAGAAATATGGGTCTGCATTATTCTGTTATGGAGAGAAATATGGGTCTGCATTATGGTGTTATGGAGAGAAATATGGGTCTGCATTATTCTGTTATGGAGAGAAATATGGGTCTGCATCATTCTGTTATGGAGAGAAATATGGGTCTGCATTATGGTGTTATGGAGAGAAATATGGGTCTGCATTATGGTGTTATGGAGAGAAATATGGGTCTGCATTATTCTGTTATGGAGAGAAATATGGGTCTGCATTATGGTGTTATGGAGAGAAATATGGGTCTGCATCATTCTGTTATGGAGAGAAATATGGGTCTGCATTATTCTGTTATGGAGAGAGATATGGGTCTGCATCATTCTGTTATGGAGAGAAATATGGGTCTGCATTATTCTGTTATGGAGAGAGATGGGTCTGCATCATTCTGTTATGGAGAGAGATGGGTCTGCATTATTCTGTTATGGAGAGAGATGGGTCTGCATTATTCTGTTATGGAGAGAAATATGGGTCTGCATTATTCTGCAAAATAATCTGTTGTTTTGTCCTTAATTATACACGGTATGTAAGCCGTTTATAGACAGGTTCTTTCTGGTGCTGGAAAATCAGATGATGGTGTCCTCTGTGTGAGTGTGTGTGACCTGCTTCTGAGCTACATGCAAGGTGATAAACATCTGCCAAAATAGCAGAGCCTCATTAACACATTACAATATTGCACACGCACACACAGTTTGTTAGTTAGCTGCAGCGTGAACAACCTTCTACATGGATCATTAAACCATCAGACCTAGATGATAAACCTGATGGGTGTCTCAGAGAGAGTCACGTCAGCCGTACACCTCATATACCCAGCTTATCCACCCAGAAGTCTGTGGCTTTCCTTCATCTAGGGTTACTTTATACATGTTATTCACCTTGAAGTCCCTTCATGTTATTTTTGGGAACTTCATAGTTGTTTGGTTTATACACACCCCCAAAAAAGTTGAGTTTAAGGTTGAGTGATGGTACCTGCTTTTTTTCACCTTAGACTCAAGTTAGGTCAAACCACTCTGTATGTCATGCTAGTGTTATTCAACACACCATACAGTTGAGGGGTTCAGTCAGTCAGTCAAACTTACCCTTTTCTTCAGAGCCTCCAGGGACTCAAACTCCAGACGTGACAGTTTGATCTGGATGTGTTTGGGGACGTCTGGGATCACAAAGGTCAGGATGAACTTGGAGGCCAAGAGGAAGTGCTGCAACCACAACAGCAGACAGAGGAACAACAGGGAAGTATGGGGAGACTTTAGGACATGTAACAGGAAAAGTAGACATGTATGATGATGTTATATTGTACTGAGAAACTATATTTCTCTATTATCCTAGAATTCAGAAACATATATAGTTGATATAGTTGATATCATTAATAGTTTTAAACTGATTGAACAGATGCAACGTGAAACATCACAACACAATCTAAACTGCTCTGAGACAAACAAACACCATCACCGACCGGTGTCCAATCATTGACATTACAAAACTAGACAATCATTGGTGCCAGGTGTGATATCCCTCTAAACAGCTGGTTAATGTTCCTATCTAGCTGGTCTTCTTTCATCTGTATATGCTGGATGAAACTTGTGAATTTTGTATTGTAATTTGTAGTCTACTGTAATTTAAACATGTACATGATACTGCAACAACATTTCCCCAATGGGACAACAACGTCAGTCAAGTTAACCAGAACATTCCCTGTTCTTTCAGAACTAGCTCCATTCCTTCTCAGAGCGAGGCTAACAACAAGCAGCTGACCTGACCCACACAGTCTGAAAACAGTCCTGTTGTCACATGAAACCTGCAGATCAGGTCAATGTATGAGCCAATCCATTGTCTCGTGTTTTCACGTGAAACCTGCTGATCATGTATGAGCCAATCCATTGTCTCGTGTTTTCACGTGAAACCTGCGTCAGGTAAAAGTACGAACGAACCCGTACAACGATAAACACGCCAAACCATAGAATAATGATTTTTATTTTTTATTTATCCGTTATTTTACCAGATATAATGCTGAAAGGGTTACCCTTTAAGAGATCACGCCTCTTAACTAAAGACCACATAATCAACGAATGTCTTGAAATACTGTAAGCAAAACAGGAGACTACAGGCTGACAAACATGCAGTAAGACCCTGCTGATTATTCTGTGTGAGAGTTAAGAAGCTGAAGACCCTTCTGGACCCTAACTCTTTAAATCAGCCCCTAAGCAGTTCACTGGAGCTCAATATTAAACTGTAATGGTAAAGACAGGCAAGAGGGCTTTGCTGAAAATACAATCCCAATCTCTCAAAAGGAAGAGAGAAGAGAGTGCTGTGAATACAGAAAGAGGCCCCCCAGTACAACACTGGCCCACCCTCCTCCCTCTGAGGTGATTGGAGGAGACAGATGAACAGCAGACAAAGGGGAAGTGGGGTGAGGAGGACGACTCTTATGGCAAAGAGCACACCTGTTATCTTCACAGCCCCTCTGAGGTGAGGTGAGGTAAGATAAGGTGTGAGAGAGAGAGGTAGCAACCTGACCAATATCCAACACATACATAATTTTTTTCTCAATACATTTTTTACGGCCGAGAGAAGTGTACTTCGAACTGCATGACCAGAAAGCAGCTTTATTACTCTGAATCGATGCCAACACACCGCTATGCAAAGCAGGTCTGTCATTGCTGGAGAATTGCCAGCTGCCACAACACGCTGTACCTCATCAGTATGTGCCAGCCAAAATTCCATCGGATTCAGCCACCGCTTTCATCGCAGTAAAAGGCTTCATACATGTTAGGCCTGACAGATGTTGTCGACTGAAAACTTCCTAACACTGTTATTACAGGCTGTTTTCTCCTATGAAAAGTGTTCTTCAGATAGGTGGTTTGGGCTAGAAGGATGGGGAGGTGTGTGTGGCGCTCCCTCTCTCTCAGTCCTTCAGCCGTACACTACTTTATTACAGACAATTGTGTATCCCAATTGGCAACATAATACCTTTATAGCACACTACTTCTGACCAGGGCCTCTCAGGGGTAGTGCACAATGTAAGGAAAAGGGGGCCATTTGGGATGCAGAAAATGTGAGCTAAGTAGTAGAATTTACAGTAGAGCGAATGTAAAAGGGCGAAGGGAGTCCAGTCTGTCTGGCCTCAACGCTGACTGAGGTTGTTACACTGATTGAAATGCAACATTAAAAACACCACAGCCTTTTAGCTGATTGGTACTTGACAATAGGAGTTTATGGGCATTTAGAGAGATAGGGTTGGCTTGGCACACGTTGGAAAACCAAAGAACACTAACAAATGCAAATGTTAGTTGAAAGGGGTACATTTCATCTTGAGGCCCTGACTCAATATCAAACTACTTCTCTATGATGCTCTAAACAGTGCAGAAGTGTGAATTGAGACAGTACCTGTAAGTGCTAGCATGGCAATCTGTGGCCTTTTGTACCACAATCCCCTCTGCTCAGTATTCACCCCATGTAGCTGGGGCCAGAACTGCACTGCCTTGTTCATTTAGCAAATTAGCATTTCAATCCACCTTGATTCCAACTGATCGGGAGTCATTTTTTACAATTTATTCTGTGAAGCGGCACGAACAGAATTTCTTAATCTAACTTTTCACGTCGGGGGTTTGTGAATAGATCTCGTCTGAAAGGCGGCCATTGGTGGCTTGCCATAAACACTTCGACATGTTGCGGAGACATGCATGGTTCTGCAGTAACCCTTGGGACAGCCAACTGCAGTGACAATGAGCCTCATGGAGCACCGTGCAGTCACACAATGTGACAGGCCAGAGTCTGGCAGCAGACTGTGTGTTCTATAAGGATATGAGACTAATGCAGAAAGAGGTGGCACGTCTCCCACATGAGAATGAATGATTACATCAAGATGATTCATACCAAGTTACTTCAGCTCGATCCAATTTCCGTTTATTGATCTCTCGAGGCAGGTACTGTTTCCTCTACTGTTCCTCGATGTACCCCGAGGTCGGTGTGAGACCTGTTCCTCTGGGCCCTGGTCAAAAGTAATGCTCTATATAGGGAACATGGTGCTATTTGGGATTGCACCCAAGGCATTGATGGGCAGAGGAGACAGGGAGGGTTGTGGAGAGGTCTCCAGGCCTGCAGAGATTATTCAGTACAGCAGGCAGGTAGCTTCAATAAGACTAGACTGGAGTCATATATAGTAGAAGAATAGCATTGAACAGGACTACAAAGGGCTGTAAATAGAGTTGCCAGTCAGCAGGGGGGCACAGCTTCACACAGAGCTGATGCACACTACATTAATACACAGGTTCAGTCCCAAATGGCACCCTATTCCATATATAGTGTACTACTTTTGACCTGTGACCTATGGGCCCTGGTCAAAAGTAGTGCACTAAATAGGGAATATGGTGGGATTCAGGGCACAGTATCTGAGTCAATGCACAGATATGACTAGAGCTAGCACTAGACTGATCGTGCTCTACAGAACAGAAAAGGAGACCACAACCATGGTGACAGAATCAGACATTCAGTTACTGGGTACAAAGGGTTCTGGACTTCAACAACACACACCACAGACTACATCACAGTGGCTTCAGAGGATAATAGCCGATTTCCCTTTGGCAAAGCAAACCGTGAGGGAGAAAGATAGACAGCGTTGTTAGGAGCCAAACAAATAAAGCCAGCTGCATTATACAAGGCAGTGTTATCATATTTTAGCATTATAAAGGACCAAGACAAGAAGGGACGGCTAAGGAACGGTCTATTTTGTTGTTGTCATTTTAGCAGATGCTCTTATCCAGAGCGACTTACGGGAGCAATTAAGGTTAAGTGCCTTGCTCAAGGGCACCGACAGATTTTTCACCTAGTTGGCTAGGGGATTCGAACCAGCAACCTTTTGGTTACCTCCCTATACATTCTGACATCTCTTGACTCTGTCATAGTACTAAACACGTCCTAATAACCATCTTTAAGGGCCGCCCACACCTATGACGATGACTACAACAAAAACTATCAAGATACAAATCTAAAATTATCATTCTAGTTAATGTCCTAGGTGTGGACGGCCCTTAACACTGCAGCCCACTTTATTTACAGTGCGAGTTCAATTTCAGTTCATCCCCATGAAAAGAATAGCCCCTCTCCCACTTCCCATACCTACAGTAGATATATGCCCCCGTTCATTGTCACTCATGTTGTGAAATACCAACCATATGGGGTTTTGCGGCACGATTTCAGAGGCACAATTCAGATATCGTCAGCACACTAGTGTTATGGATCTGTGACACCCTCCTACTATTCTGGCTGTTACACCAATGACACAGTAAGAGTTGTTAATAAGACCATACACAGTCTGCAGTAGAGTTGGGCTGCATACACTCCCATTATGTCCCATCTTAAGAAGTCGTCTACACCTGCATCCTTGATCGTCAGCAGGCTAAACGGACATCTTCACTTCACCTCTGCAGTAGCGGTGTGCCAGCCCAGCTTCTGTGTCCAGACAGAGGTACTTACTACTCCACCATACATCACAACTCCCCTTCCTCTCTCCTCTGTGTCAACCTTTATTTGAGATAAATCACCAGGACAGACAGAGCAAACCGAGTGACTGACTGACCGTCCTCTCCTCTCCCAGACATCCTCTATGCATCCCCCAGACAGGTCATTAGTATTTCATCCTGGGTTGTGAATTACAGGACAAACCTCTGTTAGAGTTGTCACTGGATGTTCTGTTTCTGTCCACACACACACACACACACACACACACACACACACACACACACACACACACACACACACACACACACACACACACACACACACACACACACACACACACACACACACACACACACACACACACACACACACACACACACACACACACGTTAGCAGGTAATAGCCGGCTTTCGGGATAACATTTTTTGAAAAGCCAACAAATAAAATTGGAAAGGCCAATTTTACATTTTTCAGCCAAATGTTCTGGTCTGTTGCATAAGATTCATTGCTTTTTAACATTTTTTTTCTATTGTCCCAAAACTGTCCCAGGGTCTGTTTGGGCTATTTTGTTTCTCGACAAGCTGACCAATAGAATAGGTCAATTCTTTTTACTATGGGGGATAGTAGATTGACATACGTGGCGAGCCCATAATGCTAGGGGAAGCTAAGCTTACCCTAAGTAAATTGAAATAAATTGCCAAAATGATATTGCCTAATTAGCCTACAATACAGAAATAAAATCATTCAAAATAGGCAACTAAATCATGATTTAGCCACAGAGGACCATTAGCTTCCCCTAGTCTAGTTGTTTTAAATCTCATTGACTACAAGTCGGAAGGAAAGACAGCTCGCGCAATTTAGGCTGTGCACGTTGCAAATATCAAATAGATGATTGTTGGAGGTACAACTGTCAAGGAAAAGTAGAAGACCAGCAAGCCGTATCGCAATAATTATAAATTAAATTGTGGGGAAACATAGTTTGGAAAGCAAATGGCTATTGCTGTAAAGAGACGACAATGAAAATACTCAAATCTGTCTTTTAGTTGAGTAATGTCTGCAGTTTTCGGTTTGGCTATTTGTTTCAAGAGTATTAGTCTATAAATAAATCTCTTTGCCAAAATTCGTCATCTCTCCCATGTCTTATTCGACTAGTAGTTGTTCTGAAATGTTTATTGCTTGACTACATTTTACTCCCTTGTCTGTAATATAACACACATGAATTATTAATTTTGGTTGCCTATCCTGTTTGTTCTGTAGAAGGTATTTGACTGTTGTGAGCCACAGAAAGTATTTGACTATAGCCACAAAATTAAGGAAATTAGAAAGGGGGGGTGGGGGATTTCGGCCAGAAAATACACTTGAAACAAATAGCCAAACCGAAAACTGTAGATATTACTAGTGCCTAAAGCTGACAAATTAAAACAGTAGAAAATATCCTGATTAAAATGTTGGTTCTTTCAATCACATGAATCTCTACTCCGCCTGTCTGCCTCTCTTTCTGTCTGTCTTGACTTAGGCTATTGCTAGTGAAGTGCAACATTGTATCAAATCATCAACTGGGTCTGGCCAAAAGCTGTTGATAGGGAACTTGCAACACTGTATCAACTAGCCTATTCCAGCCCCTTGAAGTTTCTGTGCCAGTGAACTCCGGACAGACAGCGGTGTTTTTAATGACGTTTCCACTAGCTATATGGGATCATCAGATCATGATATTTCTCTTTTTCACACCAACGCTTGGTGATTATCGAGGCCGGGAGTGTTGGAAAGATTTTTCAAATTCTGAGGAACTATCTTTCACAATGGATGTTAAAAAAACAAACAGACTTCGTTGACAAATAGAGGCGAAGAAAACATGACTGAGGAGCTCAGCTTATTATTTAAGAACTTGAAACTCACGTCCCACCTATGCATATACTAGTGATTTTGCTGTTGGTCAGTCATCTTGTTGGCTGAGAAAAAGATAATGTGGACAGTTATTCTAACGTATTCAAAGTGGTAAGGACGCACGTCATTGCATCCTCCACCTGCATGTTCTGTTAAAATGAATTATCATCATCTAAAATGTGATTTCTGTCATTCTGAGCACTGTGGGCAGACACCCTAATCATATTGGACCAGTACATTCCTCAAATGTCTGTTAATTAAATGAAAATGCTATAGGTCAAATGTCTGGCACCACATTTTCACAACGGAAACCCTGACACACACACAGAGAGAGAGCTTAGGTAACATTTTCTAAAAATGTGTCACTGTTTGATAGCGATAAATACATTTACATATTTAAATCAAACAGCAAAGTAAAAGCCACACTAGATGCAGTGTTCAGGGATTAAGTTGGTACACAGGACACATCCCAAATGTCACCCTATTCCCTACATAGTGCACTACTTTTTGACCAGAGCACTATGGGCCCTTGCCAAACCTAGTGCACTAGCTACTGTATATAGGGATTAGATTGGTTGGTACAGGGAATGCCAACTGTCAGTGCCCAGGGTCTGGGGCATGGCAAACCTGCTGCTGGATTCTAATCTGATTATCTGAAAAACACCGTAAAATGGGGTTGGCTCTCTGACTCCCTGCCTTTTTAACCCTCATGGAGAAAGTGACAACAAAGACTACTGATGTGTTTTACTAGCATAAATAGTATAGGCTATATCTGGGAATAGGATGGAAGGTAAAATATAAATTTTTCATCCCGATTTCTCCTTTTTCCGTTGAATGTTTATTCCATCTAATTTTTAATAAGTATAGTCAGTCTGTGCTTTGGTCAATGGATAATGCATGAAAGGTTAAGTTAACATGAACTATAACTCTATTACATAATCTGTGCAAATGTACAAACACATTCAACTTGACAATGACAACAGCATTTTAGTGTGTGCAAACTTGGTGTAATAATAATAATCTTTGCATGTAGGCTAATCATTACATCTAGGAATGTTCCATCAATCCAATGTCTAGTGACCGCTTATACTGGGATCAGTGCATCAGAGACAGAGGTTGGAGAGAATGCCTGGCCTGGATGCCCTGACTGCCAAGGCATCATCAAGTGTTTAAATTACTCCTGATCCTTAGCCTTCTCTTCTCTCTCCCCTCCTTCCGACCGTCTCTGTGTCCGTGGCTCGGCTACCCTGTTGCCTGGTTACTGCTCTGTGAAGTATGCCATGCTGTACAGTAATTACCCAGGTATCACCTGCTTAACAATGAGCCCTGTCCCAGCCAATCACAGACAGGACAGAGGAATAACAGCTAGCCAGGAGAGCGAGAGAGACAGAGCCGAAAGGCCCTCGTAACATTTTGCATTGACTAGACTGAGTCCATGGCCTTTAAAACACAAACTTATGCAAGATAGGCTAACTTCCATACATGTGATCTATCAATGCGCCATTATATGGTTGTGAAGAAATCAAATTCCACAAGATACATTTTTTTCATTTGATGCTACAGATGTTTTTTAAATGGGGGGGGGGGGGGGGCGTCAGTATTTTCCACACTCACCTCCTATATGATATGGTGGTCTGGTCCCACAACAAAAGTCACTGCACTATAGTACTGTCTGCACCTCAAAGGTGAAATGAGGTATTGTACAGCAGCAACATATCACTCTGTGTCGTAGAGCTGGATGGACTCAGAAAGACCTGTTCTCTGTATCTTAGAGCAGGACTGACATCCCTGACAGAAGGCACTAGAGGCCCTAATAGCCTTATCCTGCTCTGCTTCCTGTAACTGGCTTGGTTATTATGTCAGCATTCTAAATGGTACACTATTTCCCTATAGTGCACTACATTTTACCATGTCCCATAGGGGAGAATATGGAATAGGGTGCCATTTGGGATGCAGGCTATATGTGCGCAACATTGACTGCCTCTGTAGCACTACTCATAGAATAGAATCTAGATATTCATAGAATATAATCTAGATATTCATAGAATATAATCTAGATATTCATAGAATAGAATCTAGATATTTATAGCCTCTGCCACAGTGTATCATGTGGATCAGTGATTCATGAATATTTCTCAAATCGTTTCTGGCAGATATTTTGCGGTGATTAAGTATTGACAACGTTCAATGAATACATAAACAAACAATGCATCCAGAAAAGGATCAGTGTGTGTGTACCCTGTCCCTGCATGCTGAATAGCAGGGCTGGTTCTGCTGCTCCAGTCTGTAATGGACTGAATCATCTGGCAGGGAGACGCCAACCCACAGATCTACAGGAAATGTGCTGCTTGGCAGCAGTGTGAAACGTGCCTGGATGTACAATAAGCTAGTGAGGTAGGTTCATCTCTCTCAGCTACTACCCTCATTTCTCCTTCTCTCGCAACCTTGTGCTCTCTCCTATTTCTCTCTTGTTTTCTTTATCCCTCCCTCACGATCCCTCTCTCTTTTTCATGCGCAGACAACCAAACAGTAATTCAGTGTGATAACCCCCGTGCTGTAGATTTGTGTGACATCACATGTTCTACAGAGTGAGGTGGATTGCAGAGACAGAGCGAGAGAGAAAATAGAAAGAAAATAAACTCTGATCCACCCTGCTCTCTGTAGCAGCTCACCTCTGTGCCAACTTCAGCCTGAGCTACTGAGGTTAGAGGTCACGGCATTATATTACCACACAGCATCAAGGCCTGAGCAGCCAAGCACAGAGCCCAGGCACAGAGTATACAGGCCACACACGCTCTTCATTCTCACAGGGTGGTCAGGGCAACTCCCTGGGCGCTGGAGACATACAGTATGTGCAGGAGGAGGTGTGTTGTATTTACTGCTGCCTATCTGGATGGCCATGATTCTGTCTGTATTGCTGCTGGTCTGTATTAGCTGGTGCAAAGACAGGAAATCAATAAATGCACAAATCTGAAGTGTTTGAACCGCAGTAAAGGGATTGTCATACACAGTTAGTATTAAGATAACTGGTTTACTTGCTCTGCAGCTGTTCTGTAGACAAATGCAAAAACTATTTTCAACCAAACATTAACCCATGACCTCGTTTCAAATCCATAAAAATACAATGTTGTTTAGCATATAGATAAAACACACTAGAATGGCCTCTAAGGACTAATAAAATAAGTGTATTCTATTCTAATGAACTACCTCTCCTCTGCTTCAGGCTCCCCCTCTGCTCTTTTTTGTCTTAGTTATTTTAAGCATTTTCTCTCGAGGGCTGGAGGTGCATGCGGAGGATGTTGCACAACGAGCTCCTCCAATTGTGATCCTAACAAACGTGGACTGACTGGAGTTATTCTGGGTCTGGAAGATCTAACAGTGCATCTTCCACACATATCTCCCCCACTAACACAGGTCCTATCTATTGGCCTACCCTCTGTACGCTTACCTGCTTACAGCTGCACTCAAAGACACAGTGGAGGAGACGAGACAAGACCTACACTACAGCCAGGACATAAACACCCTGTCATCATCATCTTTACACACGCTACCAAAGCAGCAAGGATGGAGCTCTCATTCTATGACTCTCTGGCATCATCTGCTGGCCAGCCTGCTTCAAATCTATTTAGGCGCAAGAAGCACCAAAACAGACACAATCTTGGAAATAAGTTGAATTCTATTTTAAAATGAGTAGGAAAAATGATTGCATACATGTCTAGTCAGATTGTGTGTGAAGAGTGAGAGGTGTGAAAATGGTACAGTACCTCGAAGCCCACCACCCACATTATGAGCTGTGTCTCTGACTCCGGGAAATAGGACTTGACTTGGGGGGACATGCCAATCAAGGCACAGTTGGTCACCACGGCGATCACACTCATGGCCTCAAAGGCAAGCTGGAAGAAAAGAAAACACAGGAACTTTCCCCCTCTGACTGGTCTCCCTTTCCTTCCTATCCACCACAGTTCAAAACAATCATCACAGTTCGACATGAACCTTTTTATCCTTGAAAACGTTATCTCCTTTAATTATCAAATAAAGTCCATCAAACCAACCAACCACACTAAATGTACTATAGAGAACTAAACAGAGTAGAAAGAGCTATTAGGTCAGCCTTACCTGCCACACCCCTATATTGGCTGCAGGCTCAGAGAAGGGTCTTTTGAACACCTTGCACATCTTGAAGGCATCCGAGTAGACCTCTGTGACGTTGTTGAGCACCACCAGCACCGCGGCCAGAGGGTAGACACAGGAGAACAGACTGACATAGCCAAACAGCAGGAACAGCTCCAGGTAGTCATCAAATGTTCCCTTAATAGAACACAACAGAGTTTATACAGATTCATGAGGTTAGACGAGAGCATTACAATACCCACTTCAGCCACTGGACTCTTCATCTATGTCTTTGTCTAAACACTGCAGTAACATTTCACTTGATGGGGGTATTCTGTGTATAAGGCAAGCATAACAGCATAACCAATCAAGACAGTGGTTAAGAGCGTTGGGCCAGAAACCGAAAGGTTGCTGGTTCGAATCCCCAATCCGACTAGGTGAAAAATCTGTCGATGTGCCCTTGAGCAAGGAATGAACCCTAATTGCTCCTGTAAGTCGCTCTGGATGAGAGCGTCTGCTAAATGACTCAAATGTATTGTAAAGATACTGCAACGCACATGAAGGTATCATTCACATTCATCACAACCTTCCTAGTTACACATTCATTCCCCCGTAACTTGAGTCCAGCAACTCACCAGGTAGGTGCTCATGTCTGCCTCCAGCTTGACCTGCTCAGAGAGGGGCAGCTCCTTGTCTTCCATGGTTTTTATCATCCTCTTATGGGCCTTCTTGTTCCTCCTCCTCTGGAGCCAGTAGGGCAGGAAGGCCTCCATGATCTGGTTCAGGATCTGAGACGTTATCAGCAGCGTGGCCAGACTCTGAAAGGAAATAAAAGAGGATATTGATAGTAGATAGTAGTAGCAGCAGTAGTATGAGTAGTAGCAGTAGTAACAGTAGTAGTAGCAGTAGTATGAGTAGTAGCAGTAGTAACAGTAGTAGTAGCAGTAGTATGAGTAGTAGCAGTAGTAACAGTAGTAGTAGCAGTAGTATGAGTAGTAGCAGTAGTAACAGTAGTAGTAGCAGTAGTATGAGTAGTAGCAGTAGTAACAGTAATAGTAGCAGTAGTATGAGTAGTAGCAGTAGTAATAGTAGTAGTAGTAATAGTAGTAGTAGCAGTAGTAACAATAGTAGCAGCAGTAGTATGAGTAGTAGCAGTAGTAACAATAGTAGTAGCAGTAGTATGAGTAGCAGCAGTAGTAACAGTAGTAGTAGCAGTAGTAATAGTAGTAGTAGCAGTAGTAACAATAGTAGCAGCAGTAGTATGAGTAGTAGCAGTAGTAACAATAGTAGTAGCAGTAGTATGAGTAGCAGCAGCAGTATGAGTAGCAGCAGCAGTATGAGTAGCAGCAGCAGTATGAGTGGCAGCTGTAGTATGAGTGGCAGCTGTAGTATGAGTGGCAGCTGTAGTATGAGTGGCAGCAGTAGTAACAGTAGTAGTAGTAGTAGTAGTAGCAGTAGTAGTATGAGTAGTGGCAGTAGTAACAGTAGTAGTAGCAGTAGTAGCAGTAGTATGAGTAGCAGCAATAGTAGCAGCAGTAGTATGAGTAGTAGCAGTAGTAACAGTAGTAGTAGCAGTAGTATGAGTAGTAGCAGTAGTAACAGTAGTAGTAGCAGTAGTATGAGTAGTAGCAGTAGTAACAGTAGTAGTAGCAGTAGTATGAGTAGTAGCAGTAGTAACAGTAGTAGTAGCAGTAGTATGAGTAGTAGCAGTAGTAATAGTAGTAGTAGTAGTAATAGTAGTAGTAGCAGTAGTAACAATAGTAGCAGCAGTAGTATGAGTAGTAGCAGTAGTAACAATAGTAGTAGCAGTAGTATGAGTAGCAGCAGCAGTATGAGTAGCAGCAGCAGTATGAGTGGCAGCTGTAGTATGAGTGGCAGCTGTAGTATGAGTGGCAGCAGTAGTAACAGTAGTAGTAGTAGTAGTAGCAGTAGTATGAGTAGCAGCAATAGTAGCAGCAGTAGTATGAGTAGCAGCAGTAGTATGAGTAGTAGCAGAAGTATGAGTAGCAGCAGTAGTAGCAGTAGTATGAGTGGCAGCTGTAGTATGAGTGGCAGCTGTAGCAGCAGTAGTATGAGTAGCAGCAGTAGGTGCAGTAGTAGGAGCAGTAGTATGAGTAGCAGCAGTAGGATGAGTAGTAGCAGTAGTTTCAGCAGCAGTATTAATAGCAGCAGTAGTAGTATCTGTAGTAGCAGCAGTAGTAGTATCTGTAGTAGCAGTAGTATGAGTAGCAGCAGTAGTAGTATCTGTAGTAGCAGCAGTAGTAGCAGCAGCATTAGTAGTAGATGTAGTAGCAGAAGCAGTAGATGTAGCAGCAGCATTGGTAGCAGCAGCAGTATGAGTAGCAGCAGTAGTATGAGGAGCAGCAGTAGTATGAGTAGCAGCAGTAGTAGTATGAGTAGTAGCAGCAGCAGCAGCTGTAGTAGCAGCAGCAGCATGAGTAGCAGCAGCAGTATGAGGAGCAGCAGCAGTATGAGGAGCAGCAGCAGTATGAGTAGCAGCTGCAGTAGATGTAGCAGCAGCATTGGTAGCAGCAGCAGTATGAGTAGCCGCAGTAGTATGAGGAGCAGCAGTAGTATGAGTAGCAGCAGTAGTAGTATGAGTAGTAGCAGCAGCAGCATGAGTAGCAGCAGCAGTATGAGGAGCAGCAGCAGCAGCATGAGGAGCAGCAGCAGTATGAGGAGCAGCGGCAGTATGAGGAGCAGCGGCAGTATGAGGAGCAGCGGCAGTATGAGGAGCAGCGGCAGTATGAGGAGCAGCGGCAGTATGAGGAGCAGCGGCAGTATGAGGAGCAGCGGCAGTATGAGGAGCAGCGGCAGTATGAGTAGCAGCGGCAGTATGAGTAGCAG